>NC_060119.1:916166733-916469763 GCF_021461395.2 Schistocerca americana | reverse complement strand
CCAGGAAGGGGTGTTCCGAGAAGGAGTCTCATTCCCAACATGAGTCAGAGAAGAGGTGGAGCAGTTCCTTGAGGAGAAGGGACAGGAGTCGCCATGTGAGGGGGGGGGGGGGGGGGGGGGAGAGGATGGAACTGTAATTCCTGTGGTCTTGAGGACCTCTTTTTTGGATTTCTCTCGCTGCTCCTTGGGTTTCCCTGGCTGGGAAGACTTCACTGATTCAGTCAGCGGTACTGAGGGTGAGCGTGAAGACCTACGAGCTGCTTTTGGGCTCTTCAGCCACTGGCAGTTGTCACCTTTCCCACTAGCAGAAACCTGGGAAAGGAGTGACCCAAGGGACCCCTGCCCAGTGAGAGGAGCCAATGAAGACTTACGCTTCTCCAGCTCAGAAGTGGGGACTGGTATCCCCAATGATTGGGGAGGTGTTGCTCCCGAAGTAGGTGGTGCGGGAGCAACAGGGAGGGAAGTGTCCCCCACCATCAAGAGGGCAGGTCTAGTCTTCTGGTTCTGAGAGGTGACGGGAATGCGAGGAACTGGTGGGGCGACAACTGTTCTCATATTGGCAGTGTAAGAGGAGGTCATAGCCACAGGATGTAGGTGCTCAAATTTCCTCTTAGCCTCAGTGTCGGCCAGTCAGTCCAGGTTCTTGTTGTTGTTGTGGTCTTCAGTCCTGAGACTGGTTTGATGCAGTTGTCCATGCTACTCTATCCTGTGCAAGCTTCTTCATCTCCCAGTACCTACTGCAGCCTACATCTTTCTAAATCTGCTTAGTGTATTCATCTCTTGGTCTCCCTCTACGATTTTTACCCTCCACACCGCCCTCCAGTACTAAACTGGTGATCCCTTGATGCCTCAGAACATGTCCTACCAACTGATCCCTTCTTCTAGTCAAGTTGTGCCACAAACTTCTCTTCTCCCCAATTCTATTCAATACCTCCTCATCAGTTATGTGATCTACCCATCTAATCTTCAGCATTCTTCTGTTGCACCACATTTCGAAAGCTTCTATTCTCTTCTTGTCCAAACTATTTATCGTCCATGTTTCACTTCCATACATGGCTACACTCCATACAAATACTATCAGAAACGACTTCCTGACACTTAAATCAGTACTTGATGTTAACAAATTTCTCTTCTTCAGAAACGCTTTCCTTGCCATTGCCAGTCTACATTTTATATCCTCTCTACTTTGACCATCATCAGTTATTTTGCTCCCCAAACAGCAAAACTCCTTTACTACTTTAAGTGTCTCATTTCCTAATCTAATTCCCTCAGCATCACCCGACTTATTTCGACTACATTCCATTATCCTCGTTTTGTTTTTGTTGATGTTCATCTTATATCCTCCTTTCAAGACACTGTCCATTCCATTCAACTGCTCTTCCAGGTCCTTTGCTGTCTCTGACAGAATTACAATGTCATCGTCGAACCTCAAAGTTTTTATTTCTTCTCCATGGATTTTAATACCTACTCCGAACTTTTCTTTTGTTTCCTTTACTGCTTGTCCCCCCCCCCCCCCCCCCCCGGACCTGCAGGGGCGGAAGGAGAGGGGAGAGGAACCCGTGCAAAGGACGCTAGGGAATGAATTCTTCCCTATACGGTTCACATTACAGATTTCAGATTTAAAGATGGAGGTCGAACCTCTAAGGGGGGAAAAAAGCCAAAAAGGTAGAGGAAAATGAAACAAACGTAAACTGCAATACGAAATAAAGTCAGGAGAACAGCTGGGATGACGTAAATAAGAACACCAAGAGAGGGAAAGGAACGGGTAAAGGGAAAGGAATGAGGACAGGGAGGGAGAAGGAAGGGGAGGTAAAGCAGCCTGGAAAAGGAGAGATGTTGCAGTAGCTTGGGGACCTGTGCATGCCACACACGTACCCACAAAAGAGCTGTGGGCCCCTGGGCAGACAATGTTACCAAGTTCTGACAGAGGGGTATTACATTTGACACTGAATGTGCTACAGAATTAGTCCTTTTCATTAGTTATATTTATGTAAAATCTCTTATGACCTGAGTAATACACGTGACCAGTTCCTTAATGTCTGTCCATTCACCACAACATGCAAATTATCCCCCCCCCCCTCCCCCCTCTTTCCCAGTGCAGTTTGGTGCACATTTCTGTGATGCTCTCACTGACTGAAAAAACCCACAAATAAGTGTGCAGCACTTCTTTGACTCCTCTCTTTCTCTCTCTCTCTCTCTCTCTCTCTCTCTCTCTCTCTCTCTCACACACACACACACACACACACACACACACACACACTTTTAACTGAACTTGGAAAGGTGACTGCTGAACATTAGTTTTCGCATACATTACAATTCTTCAGGATTCTCCAATTAATATGGACCTGGCTCCCAGTCATTCCACCATGATACTCATAGATACTTTACTGGCAAAACCAAGTCCAGTGGCTGGTCCACACTTCCATAATCAAACAATATTGGATCTTTTTCTCTATTTATTAACATTATATCTTCTACTAGCAGAGAAACACAGTGTTGCCCAAGTATTTATTAACAAATGTTCATCCCTGCCTGTACCATGCAGCATCTACCCTTTTGCTTAATGTTTATGACATCTTATATGTATGGTACAATGATAATATTGCTGATGCATTCAGTGACATATGTGGATAGTATCTGCAAAATTTATTACAAATAGAGTTACTAGCAAAGAAGTAATAAATTTAAATGTCATGTATGATGCAGCAGTTTTTCACACATCTCACTGTTTATCAGGTCATATCTCCTGAAATGTGTGATGTACAATGACAATTTTGCAATTATGTTCAGTTAATTGTGCATACTGCCTCCAAAATGTATCACAAACACAGTAAATAGTAAAAAAGTCATAAATTATAATGTCATGCCTTCCTAAGAGAGAGTCCCAACTCCTTCCAAGCTAATTATGTAAGTGTAGACCAGATATGGCTCAAATTCAAAGATACAGTATCAACAGCAACAGATACATTCATACAGCATAAGTTAATAAGAGACGGGACTGATCCAGCATGGTACACAAAACATGTCAGAACACTGTTGCACAAGCAACGAAAAAAGCATGCCAAATTTAGAAGAACGCAAAATCCCCAAGACCGGCTAAGTTTCACGGAAGTTCTAAATTTAGTGTGGACAAAAATGTGAGCTGCTTTTAGTAGTTTCCACAATGAAATATTGTCTCAAAATATGGTAGAAAACCCAAAGAGATTCTGGTCGTATGTAAAATACACCAGTAGGAAAAAAAAGTCAATACCGTCACTGCGCGATAGCGATGGAAATGTTACCGATGATGGTGCCACTATAGCAGAGTTACTAAATACAGTTTTCCGTAATTCCTTCACGAAAGAAGACGAAGTAAATATTCCAGAATTCAAAACCACAATAGCTGTTAGCATGAGTGACATAAAAGTAGATATCTTAGGTATTGCGAAACAACTCAAATCAATTAAGAAAGGCAAGTCAGATGGTATACCAGTCAGATTCCTCTCAGAGTATGCAGACACAATAGCGCCTTTCTTAGCAATCATATACAACTGCTCACTTGACGTAAGGTCTGTTCCTAAAGACTGGAAAGTAGCACAGATCACTCCAATATTCAAGAAAGGAAATAGGAGTAACCCATTGAATTACAGACCCATATCACTGACCTCAATTTGCAGTAGGATTTTCGAGCACATAATGTACTCTAACATTATGAATCACCTCGAAGATAATGATTTATTGATACATAACCAACACAGATTCAGAAAATATCGTTCTTGTCCAACACAGCTAGCTCTTTATTCCCATGAAGTAATGAGTGCTGTCAACAAGGGATCTCAGATTGATTCCATATTCCTAGATTTCCAGAAGGCTTTTGGCACCGTTCCGCACAAGCGACTATTAATCAAATTGCGTGCAATTGGAGTATTGTCTCAGTCGTGTGACTGGATTCGTGATTTCCTCTCAGGGAGGTCACAATTCGTAGTGATAGACGGTAAATCATCGAGTAGAACAAGACGTGATATCTGGCATTCCGCAAGATAGTGTCATGGGGCTTCTGCTGTTCTTGATTTATATAAATGATCTAGGTGATAATCTGAGCAGCGCCCTTAGATTGTTTGCAGATGACGCTGTAATTTACTGTCTAGTAAAATCATCAGATGATCAATTCCAATTACAAAATGTTCTAGAGAGAATTTCTGTATGGTGCGAAAAGTGGCAATTAGCACTAAACAAAGAAAAGTGTGAGGTCATCCACATGGATACTAAAAGAACCAATAAATTTTGGGTATACGATAATGCGCACAAATCTAGGGGCAGTCAATTCGACTAAATACCTAAGAATTACAATTACGAGCAGCTTAAATGGGAAAGACCACACAGATAACATTGTGGGGAAGGTGAAACAAATACTGCACTTTGTTGGCAGAACACTTAGAAGATGTGATAAACCCACTAAAGAGACAGCCTACATTACACTTGTCTGTTCCCTGCTGGAATATTGCTGCACGGTATGGGATCCTTACCAGGTAGGATTGATGGAGGACATCGAAAAAGTGCAAAGAAGGGCAGCTCGTTTCGTGTTACCGTGCAATAGTGGTGAGAGTGTCACTGATATGATACGCAAGTTGGGGTGGCATTCATTGAAACAAAGGCGGTTTTCTTTGCGGCGAGATCTATTTACGAAATTTGAATCACCAACTTTCTCTTCCGAATGCAAAAATATTTTGTTGACACCCACCTACGGAGGGAGAAATGATCATCATAATAAAATACGGGAAATCAGAGCTCGAACGGAAAGATTTGTGTGTTCCTTTTTCCCACGCGCCATTCAAGAGTGGAATGGTAGAGAAGTAGTATGAAAATGATTCGATGAACCCTCTGCCAGGCACGTAAGTGTGGATTGCAGAGTAACCATGTAGATGTAGATTCGGTAATTTTACTGCTTGCACAGTGGAAAAGTGGTAAGCAATAAATGTTTTTCCTTTCACCATTCTGTAGTAATTGTCAGAAAGAAAAAAAAAAATTGTAAATGCTTGAAATTACTTGTAAAGTTTGTTGCAAGTCGCCAAGTAAACTCATTCTCAAATACTGGGTGAATAAAGTCAGGTAATTCATGCGGCGCAGACAAATTTCTTTTTTCATGCAAACCCCTACCCCTTTTATAGGTAGGTGGTTCTCATTTCCACAGCACTCGTTGGCCGACAGTAAGGTATATGTGTACCACATCTGGATGAAATCGGTTCAGTGGTTTAGGATAACAAGTGCACGCACACACATTTTTATAATACACATGGATCTGTCTATTGATCTGCCTATGTGTACATAAACTGACGTATACTGCCCCAATTTCTGTCTCTATTTTCAGGCCAATCTGAGCAACTACCATACAGATTCTGATATGGGTTGCACTAATAGCTAAGCAGATTCACAAGGAAGGTTTGAACATATAATTTATAAGTATTTCACTCAAAATGATTTAAATGTGATGAATTTAAGTCCCCTGATGCTGTGAAAACTATGCCACTCCACTGCCACCTAGCAGTGAAAGGTGTCAAGCCGCCTGAATGCACAGCGAAGCTACCACAAGCTACTGTTAGCTAGAAGCTGAAGTGAGTGACTGACATTCACCAGCAATGACACACAGTTCAGATTCCATACAGTCTTCAATCAAAATGCAGATTTGTTCAGTTATTTGCTCACTCATTACTCAACGCTGCAAACTGCATGTAAGACTTCTTGGGATCTGCAGGGGAGGGGGAGGAGGTGAGATGGTAGGAATAAAATACTGGAAGCAAATGGTTATCTACAACCTGTACAGAAATCAGACTGTAGTGTTGAAGGACATGAACAAGAGGCAATAGTTAAGAAGGGAGTCTGACAAGATTGTATGCTGTTTGCTGTGTTATTCAATCTTTACTGGATGCTCAGACGAACAGTAAATAAAACCAAAGAAAAATTTTGAAAGGGAATTTAAGTTCAAGGAGATGAAATAAAACCTTTGAAGTATGTTGATGACTGAGTTCTTATCAGTCAGCAAATGACATGGAAGACCAGTTGAATGGGATGGACAATGGCTTGAAAAGAGACAAGTTGAATATCAACAAAAGTAAAACAAAACTGGAAGGGCAAGAGAAGAAGACTACCAAGATGAGTAGTATGTACACTCATTCACTCACTTTGTCAGCATCTTTGGGATATGACGATCTTGTACCACTCTCATTACAAGCGTCCACTTCATCCCACTTTGCACCACTTCCTTTCATGCAGTGATACCCATCTCTCTGCAGTTTGAGATCACCTCATCTTGCCATCCACTTCTTAGAAATTAAGGGGAGTTAGAACAAAAATCTTTTTGTCACATTTTAGGATTTTTACCTCGTTGTAAAATTTGCAATTTTCCAAATAAAATGATATATTGTCACTTATAAATTCACATGGGAATTATTTTATTTTTTAAATATTATCTACACTGGTTGAAAATGTCAAAATTTTGATGTGCATTACTTCCAGATCTAATAAAATGGGTAATTTCTTATATAGAAGGCTGTGAATTGCTGTGTTATAAAGGTCATGTTCAGAAGAGGATGGGCAACAGGTTGAGGAAGTTGAAACAAAGTTTAAGGAACAAGAAACTTTCTGATGGCAAAACTATAAGAGGCAGGCTGACAAAAAAATGACTGGTGAACTACAGCAGTATTATGGGACGGCCATTAGAAGTAATACTGAAGATTTGTTGAAAAAGAAGCAGGCAGTATGGGCTACCTTCTTCCCCAGACTGTCAATTGATGGAAAACCAGTACACCACCTTTGCCCTCCTGGACCTGATTCATGGTGCAATTACCACAATGCCCAGTACTCTGGCACCATACTATCCCCCCTCCTCCCCGCCACAGCCTCCTCCTTACCCCCACCCAGTCACTCCTCCCATCATGCACTGCTGCTGCTGCTTGTAGTGTAGTTTCAGTTGCCTGAGACTGCAGTTGTGTGTGTGTGTGTGTGTGTGATGGCCAAAAGCTTTAATTGTGAAAGTGTTTTTGTTGTGCCTATCTGCGACTCAGCATCTCTGCTACATGAAGAAATCTTCAAGTTTGGCATGCCAGTGTTCCTAATCTATGCCCTTGCTTCTGCACATAGTGGTACAACTCATAAATAATGCAAGTAAAGTTCAGAAAGCAGTGCTTCTGGCGTAATCCCAATTCAAACTGGCAACAAATCATGCCGCGACAAATTTGCCCCACAGTTTAACAAGGCATAAATAGTGAGGAAAGGGCACTATGGACCTGGTCTTTTGTGAAACTATTGTCTATCTGGCTATTAGATATTTTTCAAATTAGGTGCGAGATTGTACGTTTCATTACTGTGCAACCGTATTGTAAATTTGCTAAAAATTATACCTGTCTTTACAATCATGCGTCTCAAAATGGACATCTACCACATTACTTTCATTAACACCATCAATAGAGCACATTTCATTCTATCAGAACTACTTATTTATATTTTGGCTTATGTACTAAACAAGGAATGACATAGAATAACTCAGAGCTTACTTTGTGTACCGCTGTAACTTCTCTTTCTTACTCCAGTCACAAATATTTCATGGGAGAACGATTGCTGATAGTCCTCCATGTGGCCTCGAATCTCTCTAATTTTATCTTCAAACACATACGAGGAAGCAATATATTTGTTGACTCTTCTAGGAACCTACACAGGACATGTCCTGCCCACTATCCTTCCCACCCCTCACATAATGGTATTCCGCTGTCTACCGAACCTACACAATATACTCGTCCATCCTTACACAACCCCTGCTCCCAATCCCTCACCTCATGGCTCATACACCTTGATAGACCTAGATGCAAGACCAGTCCCATACATCCTCCCACCACCACCCACTCCAGTCACTAACATCACCTATCCATCAAAGGCAGGGCTACAGGTCAAATCAGTCATGTGGTCTACAAGCTAAGCTGCAAAACTGTGCTGCATTCTATGTAGGCATGCCAACCAACAAGCTGTCTGTCCGCATGAATGGCCACCGACAAACAGTCGTCAAGAAACAAGTGGACCATCCTGTTGCTGAACACACTGCCAAACTTGATATCCTTCATTTCAATGACTGCTCCACAGCCTGTGCCATATGGATCCTTTCCACCAATGCCAGCTTTTCTGAACTGCACATGTGGGAACTTTCCTTGTAATACATACTACGGTCCCATAACCCTCCTGGACTCAACCTTCGTTAGTCACTGTCCTCACCCATTCAGCCACTTCCCTGTTCCTATTCCAGCACTACTCAGTTGTCATTCCACCACCACACTCAGTCTTTTTATTTCTCTCCTTTTCCACTAATGCCCCCCCCCTCCCCTGCAGCACTTCACTGTCCACCACCCCCACCATACTATTCCTCCTCCTCCCCACCCCAGCCTCCTCCTTACCTCCACCCAGTCACCACTCCCATCATGCACTGGTGCTGCTGCTAGCAGCGTGGTTTCAGTTGCATGAGACTGCTGCCATGTATGTGAGTTGTGTGTGTGTGTGTGTGTGTGTGTGTGTGTGTGTGTGTGTGTGTGTGTGTGTGTATTGTTGGTGAAGGCAAATGGCCAAAAGTTTTAGATGTGAAATTCTCTTTGTTGTGCCAATCGGCGACTCAGCATCTCCACTAGGTGTGTAGCAACTTTCCTTCTCATTCCATCCTGGATTTTCCATTATTTGAAGATTTCTCCATGACTTTTCGGTCTCCGAAAAAGTGGTTTTCACAAAATGGTTCTAGTACCTCAACCAAGTTGGAGGTGAACCTGAAACTTTGCAGAAGTTCATGCAGGTCCCTTAGGCACAGGCTGTATAAATTTCATCAAAAATGAACATGGTCGATCTGGGAGCCATAGGACACTTGACATGGACTGTCCCCGGCCGCTAGACACTAAAAATTAGGTGTGGAGTACAAGAGTAGATCTACTGTGAAATTAATTAAATGCACTGAAATAAAATGAGTGGATTCATGGGGATGAAATCAATGAAGAAGTAATGGCATGAAGTGATTTGAGTGCAAACTGTGCTAAAGGAGACACGCTGGGTTCCAGAATAACAGATAATTGCAGCCATTCCAGTTCCAGCTGCAATACAGTTAGCCAGAAACAATAGTTGAACGTCAGCAACAAATTTAAAGCATTCGACGACTGAAGAAGTCTGCATTATGGCTTGGAAACCAAAAGAGACATAAACAAGGCTTGGTAACCTGCTGGACACCCACATTCAGGCTAGGCAACCTGCAGTAAAGAAACCTACCCATGGCTGATCTCGCCTGGTTATAGAGTGTGTTCCCTCGACAATGGGGTTACCAGTCACTGAGACTGGTAGTGGCATAATCACCATGGACCAATGCAAGGATTTTTCTCCAATTACAAAAATAAATGTTAATAGCTTAAGTGAAATTTTTGCACCTTACTCAAAGAGACACCAAAAGGTAGAAACAAACAAACAAACACACACACACACACACACACACACACACACACACACACACACACACACACACACACACACAGAGAGAGAGAGAGAGAGAGAGAGAGAGAGAGAGAGAGAGAGACTCACTAACTCACTCACATGCACACACCTGTCTCCCTACATTGTGCTCATTCGAATAGAATGTGTGTGTGTGTGTGTGTGTGTGTGTGTGTGTGTGTTTCTCCTACAGCTTGAGAAAGGAGTTTCCTTCTGAAAGCTAACAAAGCAAAGTTCTGTACCTTTTGTTTGTGTATCTGTCGACAGCGCAGTGCTTCTGTCCTTTATTGAGTTGTCTCTCTATTCCTACATAATTTGTTGTTGACACTAGTATTTCGAAGTCATAGGTGTAAACATCAGTGACAATGAAAGTTTGACTCAGATCTGGGTCTGAGTTCAGCCAGTCTAATGATTAAGGTGACTGCAATAAAGCAGGAAGGCTGGGTTCAAGCCCAGATCCAGCACAAATTTTCAATCAGCGCTATATGTTTCTCTCTCACTGCATTGACATACACACAAAAATGCTACTTTGCACACTACTACTCTTTTGTTGTCGACAATTTATTTGCCACAAGAAGCAAAAATGACTTTCTACAACACACAAAATACAAACACTTCACATACATAGGCAACAAACATCAAAACAAAATCTCAGTTTGGAGATTTACTAGCCTGTAGTGAAGCCCAGAGGCCTAGAATAGGTTGAAAGGTCAGTTTGGCTTTGGGTTTTCACAGCCAACAAATGTGATGGTATTAGAAAAAAATCACAATTCTTGTTGTGTTGGTTTCTGTTCACCATTTTGATGCTGTCAGGGGTTAAAGTTGATGGCTGATATCAGTAGGTTCTATATTTGATAACAGCGTGAGAAGTTTTTAATGTTAAACCACTGAATACTACATGTGTACAATGTGTACATGCGCACATGTGCGTCCACACACACACACACACACACACACACACACACACACACACACACACACACACCTAACTGAAAATGAGAGAAAGTAAATACTCAGCATCACACTGTCACTGAAGCAGCAACAGCTTTTTCATGGTATTTGTCTATCAGCTGAGAGAGATCTTTAATTATAACTTAATATGCAAGTGCAGGAGCAGAACTTAAATTTCATCGTGACAAATCACTTCACTGTAATGCACTCACATATTTTGACAATCTTCTGACAAAGGAACAGGGTAGTGAGTATTATATTCAAATGTTTTGTTTCATATTTTAGATTTTCTGATTTATTCCACACCAATGAGTATCATCTCATTTTTGGGTCTATGAAACAAAACCTGAATCTCATCTAATGCAATCTAATCATTGTTGATAGTATTACATATTCCAGTTTATAGGAAGAGTTTATAATAACTGCCTCTACATATCTTAACTCCTTTCACATCCAGCAGGCTTCACAGTGTTGCTGTACCTTTAAATTTTCTTCTGATAATACACAAGATTATTGCTCATGTGTTTTATATGCTAGGAATTTAATCTTCTGGGATCACTTCATAATACAAGTTAACCTAGTAAAAAATTCTAGGCTATTGTAATTGTAAACACAGCTGTGCAACTAGTTGTACTATTAAAAATTCTGAGGATGAAACAACACCTCTCTGCGAATGAACAGAATATACTAAATTATTAGGTCTTATACTGTTAAAAACCTGAACAGGAAACCACATCACAGCTCTTAAATGGTCTAAGTTCTGTAACTCGTGCATTAATGATGTGATGAAGTAGACTTTTTCCTATTTCATTCACTAATGTCTTACTCCAACATACTCAGGAGTTACTAGTCACTGAGGGAAAGTGTGTGCAGTGTCCACTCTATAACTTCCTGTCGACAGCTTTTTAAATATTTTGACATAGGCCTACTGTCAAAAGCCTTGCAGCATAATTAGTTGCTTATGAAGTTTGTTGTCAACAATTAATCACAGTTTGAAAATGTCAGTGACATTCATAAATATGATCTGGTATTAGAAGGAGAAACGATTTAACACTCTCCATCCCTCAGTCACAAAGTGGTGCAAAAATTTGTGACTCATTCCACAGCAAAGATCTTCAGTTAACTATCTCATGATGTGAAAAACTTAAAACACAGTAATATTAACTTCAAACACAAACAGCTCCTCCTACTTTACAGAAGAATTTCTAAATATGTAATTGCATTTGTTGTATTTCTCATTAATCTCACATCATAACAGGAGGTCACAATCATGATTAACATATTGTAACATGCAAAAACATGGAATACTGCCAGATCTGACAGGCATCATGAGTCCCAGAAAACCAGTACCAGTACTTTGGTTTATTAATGTAACATCAAAGCAACTGATTTACTGTATACATGTGCAGTGTCTTAATCATATGCAACATCCAATGGCACAGAACTATTTTCTGACACGTTAAGACAACAACAGAAATGAAAACAGCTATGTACTGTAAACTGCTCTTTTCTGAAGCATTTCTGTTTAAAGAATACTCATTCCAATACATAGCACAACTGCAGTAAACGGAAGAAATCTAACAGCTTCTTCTAGATTACTGACAATGTTTCACTGCCAATGGAGTAGGTCTAATTAATCTTTAAAACAAATTAGACCTAGTGCATAATGAAATCTCACTGAATATCATTTAACATGTATGGAACATTTGCAGGAAATGAGCTTATTAACATAAAATAAACCAACACTCCCCTGCACATTAACTTGTCATAGATCCTGAAAATAAAGTGGAATTTTTTGAACAATCTACAACTAAAATAACAAACCCTCGTCGTCTCCCTTAGGCCCTACAGTTTTAGTTCTTCCATTAAATCACAGGCCCACTATACACTAATGTTTCAACATTAAATCCACATCAGGGGCCTCGTATAATTAAAAAATCTAAAATTTGAAAAAGGCGTCTCTGACATGACTACAATAGAGAGAAAAAATATTTACTACCGTGTTACGTACCTATCACGACTTTTATTCGAGTTTTCAGAAATAGTGATCCCTCCCAAATCTCTCACGTGAATAAACAACAGCCACAAAACATGTAAAACAGCAGATTCCAAGAGCACGTCTTCGACAGAGCTTCTCGACATCTGTATATTCAGCGAAGCAAAAATAGAAATATATGTATTAAACCGATTTTGGAAAGGGTTGAATTGTTTCATGTGAATATCACTGGTCACAAATATGCATTATTATGTGCAAAATATTTACTCACGTATTCTATCGTCCAAAATAAGGACGCTGCTTCCCATATGATATGATCGTCCCACCATGATGACACAAACATCACATTGTGAAACAGCATGTAACGTAAGTACTAATGAATCACTTTTGTGTAACGTAGTTGCATGTGTTTCACGCCGACTTAGTAAATTTTATTCTCGAAACCTATATCTAAAATAAATAAAATAAGAAACTTAGTGAATTACATTGTCCTCCTATAACCTAACCTTCTATTTTGTGCAAGCCAAAGAACACTTCAAAGATGTTCTGTTCTGGAGACTTTGTAGTAAGTTTCTATGTCAAATTACAAATTAAGTTATTATACTTTGTGCATATTTTAACTACTTATAAATTATGTTAAATGAAGAATTTTCTTAACTACATCAATATTGACATAATTAGTGTAAGCGAAGTATCATTGTACCCTATTCGCAGGGAAAACAAAACAAAATTTGCATGCTTTCAGAGATGTGTTGGGTATGATTTGAGAGGCAAGAATACAAAACATTAGTTGAGGTCTTGAGGAGATTGATTAAGTGTTCAAGAACAGTTGGAGAATGCTGTGCAAAAGTGATTGTTAAGTGTCATTTAGTAACTGGTGATGTGATCAACACGCATGTTTTGTGTGTCCGTTTTCGTGTTTTACATATTTTTCTAATTCCGCATATTTGTTTGTGAAAGATGGATAAATGTAGTGATTAATAGGTTAAAAAAAGCCAGTGATTCCTCGATTCTGTGTTTTATCGCAAAGCTTAGTATCCATTAAGATATTGTTCAAATGATTTATCTGTTACTACACCCGAGAGGAAGCTTGAAGAACCATCAACATAACTGAAATTTGTCATTTTACACCCGTGTGTCAATGGCAGATCAGAATAAGTTCCCCAGGCTATCGCTGCAGTCAAAAAACCTGCAGTGCAAGAATTTGCATGATTATCTAAAAACGCTGCAGTCAGGCACACTTGAAAAGCTATACAATCACCCAACAACGTGCCTTGCTGTTTACAGGTAAACTAGAAGGCACTAGCATTCATCATAATTACTGCCGGGTATGTACAAAGATAAACCTTTTTGTTTGTACACAGAGAGCTACCGGAAATTGCGAGACACTATGTAATCCGGATCTTGTTTGTGGAACAGCCAGTGCCTCAAGCAGTGGTTGCATCGTGGGTGTCACAAGCGTATGCAAAGTAAGAGCCAGTTTGTATTTGTTACTACTAAGTTAATGTGAACAGTAGTCGGGAATAGAGATCAAAAGTATCTCGACATCCCCAAAAACATAAGTTTTTCATATTAGGTGCATTGTGCTGCCACCCACTGCCAGGTACTCCTGGAAAACACTGGAAATACGGAAGCATCCGATCCCGCCCGTCTGCTTTGACCCATGACGTCACAATTATGGCGGAAACGACAATAAACAACGATTCCAATATGGCGCATATAAAGTCGTTACGTACACATTATGAGGATGAAATTACATCGAAAAACACACACACACACGTTTCACAAAAAGCCTAATGACACTAACGGGACAAGCGCGGGAAATAGTGGTTTTTTGGGTGCGGATAAACTAAATATCAACAAATTTAGGCACCCACCCCCATATAAAACCACGCAAAACGACGAAAAAAACCGACATTACAAATCTCCCCAAATACCCCCAAACATATCATCACCCGGAATCGGACACTTCGCTTGACCTATATAGCTCAACAGCACCTCCCGATCCCATAAATTGGAATCGAACACTTCCATTGACCTATATAGCTCAACAGCAGCTCCCGATCCCATAAATTAGGACCTAACACTTCCCTTGACCTGTATAGCTCAAAAACATCTCCCGATACCAACAGTCACAGCCACACATTGGGATCGCACACTTCCCTTGACCTGTTATCCTTGACATCTCCACATACAGCCGTACCTGGTCCGAGACGCCGGAACTTTAAGTAAGCCTCATTTCTTCACGACATACTGAACACTTCACGACTTCATCCAAAAAACCGAATAGTTGAAGAAATTTTATTAGAGACAACGCACTGTCCCCCATCATAGCCCACAACCGAAAACTGTTGACCCTGTCAGTCATATCCATACCTACCAAAGGCATAAAAAAAGCAATTTACCAAAATTCACACACGATGTCACACTCACAAACTAAACCAAGAACATCACCTAACACACCACCAGATAGCACCACCAATCGCATCAAAACGAGACCTACAAACACGCCACTCTCACGAACTAAATTCCACACCGTCATGACATCACACACCCCAACAGCCTTACGTCACGGGTCAAAGCCGACGGCTGGGATCGGACGCTTCGGTCGACCAAAACACTATTTGGATCCTACAAGTTTTGAACATGGGTGGATAAAGACAGTAGAACCCAGTAATAAGTGCTGTCTTTGATCGTGATGCACAGTTAGAGTAAATAACGTAGTAGCTTACAGTATGGGTACTCCTGAATGGAAATCAGTTATGATAGTTAATGACTCCAGGAGAAATGCTTTTAAGAGTAGCTTACGATACATAACCTGGGATGAAATTTATAATGAACCAAATCGTAACAAAAAATTTAATCCATTCCATGAGAAATTCATTTCATTATTTGAAAATAGCTTTTTGCGTAAGCTAATCAGAAAGGACACTAAATAGCACCTTAAAAAGGATCACTAGACGGATTAAACTATCCTGTGAAAGGAAGAGGGAAATGTACCTATTGGCAAGACGAAGTAGAGATCCTGCAGTAGTTGCACACTATGAAATCTACTCAGAATTACTAAGAAAGGTAATTAAAAAATCGGGCAACAAGCCGATACTGGCAGAAATAAGTAATTTTGATAACAGACTTAAGGCTGTATGAAATGCAGTAAAATGAGAGAGAGGATAACCACTATTTAACTGAATGGAAGGGCTAGAAGCAATGAGTCGCAGTTAGCAAATACATTCAATAATCAGTTCTTGAATATAATAGAAAGCTAAGGACAAAGAGTTCAAGAGAAGGATAACTGCAATATGTCGAAAAAGTAACTCTCATAAAATTCAGTTGTATGAGTGTATCACCAACTTCTCATTCTGGAATCAAAAAAGTTGTGTATTCTCTTAAAAATAAAAGCTCATCTCGTGTTGGTGGTGTTTCCATATATTAAGCTCTGCCTTATATGAAACATTTAATGCATCACTATCACAAATCATTTTTCCAGAGAGACTAAAATATGGTGTTGCCAGACCCCTGTTTAAGAAACGTGATGTGAGAGATGGTAATAACTAATGACCTGTTTCATTGCTGAAATCATTTTTTCTTAATTTTTAACAAGGTGACGTATATGTCTGCCAGTGTGTGTGGATGTGTGTGTGTGCGAGTGTATACCCGTCCTTTTTTCCCCCTAAGGTAAGTCTTTCCGCTCCCGGGATTGGAATGACTCCTTACCCTCTCCAAAAAAACCACATCCTTTCGTCTTTCCCTCTCCTTCCCTCTTTCCTGACGAAGCAACCGTTGGTTGCGAAAGCTAGAATTTTGTGTGTATGTATGTGTCTGTTTGTGTTTCTATCGACCTGCCAGCGCTTTCGTATGGTAAGTCACATCATCTTTGTTTTTAAATATATTTTTCCCGCGTGGAATGTTTCACTATTATTGTAATCAGTCCAAGCATATGTACAGAAACAGAATAAATGGAAAACATGGTTCTTAAAGCTATCATTGACTGGTTTTCTGTGAATGGTCTCAACCAGAATTTTAAAAAGACACAACATATGCAGTTCTGCGCAATTTCAAGTACTACAACAATGATAAGTGTAACACAAGGTGAGGAGATAATAAATAGGGTGTAAATTTCAAAATTCTTAGGTGTCCACAGCAGTGAGAATTTAAACTGAAGAAAAAACTCCTAAAATAGCTGAGTTCAGCCACATTTGCCCTTAGAATCATTGCAAATCTTGAGGAGAGAGAAATCAGTTGACATAATTTTCTCATTTTCATTCAATAATGTCATACAGAATGCAAATGGCCTTGCCACGGTGGTAACACAGGCTCCCATCAGCTCACTGCAATTAAGCACTGTTGGGCTAGCCTAGCACTTGGATGGATGACCATCTTGGCTGCTGTGTGCTGTTGGCAAATGGGGTGTGCTCAGCCCTTATGAGGCTAACTGAGGGGTTACTTGATTGAGAAGTAGTGGCGTGCTGACCACATGCCACTCCGCCTCTGCATCTAGTGATGCCTATCAGCTGAGGATGACACAATGGTCGGTCAGTACTGTTGGACCTTCCGAGGCCTGTTCAGATGGAGTTTAGTTTAGTTTAATGTCACATGAAATAATTTTAAGGGTAGCTCTTCGTTAAGAAAGGAAGTCTTCATTGCTCAAAAAAATGCTGTAGGAATAATGTGTGGTACTCATTCATGATCAGCTTCTAGACATCTGTTTAAGGAATTGGGCATTCTGACTACTGCTTCATAGTATATATTTTATACTCCATGAAATTTGTTGTAAATAATCCAGAGGAACAAAAGAAACAACAATATACATAATTGCAATACCAGAAGGAAAAACTACTTTCGTTACTCCACATTAAGATTGTTTTTAGCATGAAAAGGGACGCGCAATGCTGCAACAAAAATTTTTGATCACTTGCTGTCTGAGATACTGCAAAGTAAAATTTGAAAACAGATTGAAAAAGTTTCTCATGACAACATCTTCAGTTCCATAAAAGAGTTTCCGTTATTGTAATCTGTAAAAAAGGTGACACATACGTATCAACTAGACCTGTCAATTGGCTCGGTAGTTGTGTTGATGCAGCTAAAGTCATAGGTTGTACTCGTGCCAAGCAAAGAAAAAGCCCTCTGACCATCCACTTGATCAGTGACCTGCGGACCATCAATGGGAGAAGTTCCCTGTAAGGAGGTTCCACTGAATTACGTGTTGTTGACACGGCTGTGCCTTGGCAGTCGGTATTCAGTGATTGTTTTGATGTGCTGGAGAGTGGCGAAAGTGAGCCAGTGAGGTGCTTGTGTTCGACTGGGAGTGCACCACAAGTGTTCGGGTCATTACTGAGTTCTAATTCAATTCACCATTTTAACTGCATGTTGAAAACTTTGTTTGCTCATGATTTGAGAAGTGTGGCGCATGCTGTCTTTCATGCTCCAGTGAGGATTAATGTTTCTTTGTGTTACGTGAATTAATGTTTCTTTCTGTTATCTGTTGTAGAAGCACGAAGGTTTACATGTAAACAATGAAATGTCATAAGTGTGGCGCTTGTTTAACGTTATCAGCTGATGGCTTGCATTTACCAACAGCCAGTTTCTTTGCTGACAGCAGAACATGCTGGCAAGCTACCTGCAATGGAATGTGTAATACATTTTGATTCCAGAGTGCTGAAAAGGTGACTGTCGGCTCAAGATACTGTAAGTGATCACGATTTCTTGTTTCATCACTTCCAAGAGTAAAGTTGTGGGTTATTCTCTGAGGTGACAAGTATGTAAAGCTCAAACTTAAGTGGTCAAATTTTAGAAGGAAAAAAACAGTTGTTGTGTTGCTTAACTGAGTTGTTGAGCTCAAACTGAACGATCATTCTTTTTAATGACAAGAACTCAAAGTTCCAATTTAACCTTAAATTTTAAGAGAATCTAAATTTGTCACATAGCTCAATGTGGTTGTTGACTTCAAACTGAAATTATCTTTGCTCTTGTTAGTTACATAATAGTACTTAAGGAAGATTGGCCTATTAACCTGTAGTTCAAACTGGCTGATGCTGGAGTTTGAATAACCACAATGTGCCAAAGATTTGGGCTGCTTGGGGGAAAATTTCAAGGAGGAGTTGTGCCCAAAGTTTAAGTCATTAACAGTTTGTATCTAAAAATGTGTGTTGTAATTTATCTTAGTTTAGTGTTGGTCTTGTGTCTTATAATTTTAAATGGGCTGGATTCCAGGTCATTTAGGAAAATTTGGTAAATTTGAGATTTAAATTTTAGGCCATTAATTCCCAAGGATTAGTGTCAATATTCACGCAACTTTGGTGCAAAAATTTTATTTGTCATAAACAAATTGTCTTTAAATTTCCTATGCCTTGCTGAAGGGGCTAGTGCCAATATTTTGTAGCCCACAGATTTTGCTCAGTTAAATAATAAATTTTAAAAGGATTACTATTTGGCATTGTGCAACCATTGTAGTGCATACTTATTATCTAGTTGTGTGCACTGATGGCTATTGGTTTTGTCTTAGGTTGAAGATTATACACAGGGTGGCCACTTCACAAATCTGAAGCTGTACCCAAAGGAATTAGGTCAAGACGACATTGTATGTTGTTATTACCTTGTTTAAAATAATAATAATAATAATAATAATAATAACAATAATTGAGTGGCTGGTACCTCGAAGTAATTAAAGAAATCTGTCAAGCTTTGTTAAGAACATTCTAAGTGGCTTAGTGCCACCAATGAGTAATGTGAACCATTTTTTATTTCTTATTTGGGTGAAACATGTTATGGTTAGGAATCACGATACATGTAATCCTGTTGAGTGCTCTAAGGACTAATGTATGTTCCTCAAATGATGTTAATAAATGTTTTGGACATCTATTGCCCAATGGCTTTCCACTCAAGGATCACTGCAACCAAACTATCTCACTCTTAAGAGTTTTAAAAGGGTGTTTAGTTCCAAAGTAATTCCAGCTACCTTCATAAATACCTGACATCCCTCCCTCACCCCTTCCAATCATCAATCTTTCTCTACCATTCCATAAGTTCAGTACTTCAATTCAAATGAAACTATATGTTTTTGCCGTTTCAAGTCTCAGAAATCTATGATGTATTCACACGCACACTCAAACAACAATTGAAAATTTGTACCAAGGCCGGGACTGAAATTCGTGTTTCCTGCTCACTAGGTAGATGCGCTCACCACTACACCACACTGGCACAGTGGCTCTGCAAAGCTGCATGGCCAAAACCTACCATGCCCCCCTCCTCAATCCAATACAGTTAGAGAGCTTCTGCAATGATGTCTGAGTGTAGGGGGAATACCAAGGGTGCTGAGGTATGAATGGGAATTTGGATTGAGTAGGGAGGCATGCTAGGATAGTCTGTGCAGATGTGCAAAGCCACTGTGTTAGGGTGGTTAGTGGTTAGCACGTCTGCCTACTGAGCCAGAGATCCGGTTTCAAATCCAGGCCTTGGTACAAATTTTCATTTTTCACTTTTCTGCATTTATATACCATTTACTAGTTTTGATAAGTGGTTGATAGAAACATTCAATTATTATTTCTGGGCAATGTATAAGGCTCATTTTTACACACATTATCTCATGTTCTAAGTGAACTTTTCCTACAGCAATAATTTTGTGACTTCCATCAGTGTCTGGCACATCTTTCCCATATATGACCAATTCGGAACTTATCATTTTAGTCCATTATCTTCTACTAGTATTACATTGGAGTTAGTACAGTTAAAGATTGGGGATAATTATAAGAACCTGCTCCAATTAATACTACATTTAAATTGTTTTTATGAAAATGCAAACAAATGTTTATCTTGAAGTGATTTTGGTCATAACCCATACTATAACAATTTATGGTTAATTTTGCATTTTGATCTACCACTCCAATATTGTATTCTTTCACACAACCTATTGAAATATCCAATTTACTATAGCACCAATTTTCTGTCAGTTTCCACTCTCCTTACAATTCAGTGTAACTTCTGTGTTCCATGGAAATGTGACATATTACACTCTTATAGATATTTGCTCTCTATTTTTACAGCTTTGTCTTTCTGGTCAAATTTCCTTGGGAACTGTATCACAAATTCTTCCTTCCAAAGACTGCTTTATACTTTGTGTGCTACTAGGCAAATCAGTATACTGGTGTCAACTACTGTTCTCTTCCTAAACATTACAACATTGTATAAAACTACTTGTAACAGTCTTAACAATTGACAATCTGGTGTTACAGATGACACCACACAAGCACGCGCCCCAGGGAAATTTGATGAGAAAGACAAAGCTGTAAAAATAGAGAGCGAATATCTATAAGAGTGTAATATCTCTCTCTCTCTCTCTCTCTCTCTCTCTCTCTCTCTCTCTCTCTCTCTCACACACACACACACACAAACACACACACACACACACACACGGTAACAATTGCATCTTAGAGAGATGTAACTGTTGATTTAATTATCTTGCCACTCTGTAAATCTGATCATATATCAGTAACTAATGACAACAGGAATTTACATTACTGATGACTGACAGAGTCAGAGTGCTGATGCCCAAACATCACAGATACTAGCAATCAAGAGCTGCCACTGTGAAAACTGTACCAAGAGGCCTTCTGGCATAAGAGTGATGTCCAATGAACTCAATGACTGATATGTGCCAACTTGACCAACACATTGTAACAACCGCCAACATCAACCTGACAACACATCCATAAAGAATACCAACACACACATTTAAGGATTCTACCATAAGATTCCTAAAATGCACCTTGACAAGTTCATCAATGAAAATAACATCTAATACCTAGTGTACTGAGGTGGTCAATGTCTTAACTGATGGAAATGGAAATGAGCGGTTGGTGTCACTGGCCGGGAGGCCCCCTAGGGGGCAGGTCCGGCCACCTTGGTGCAGGTCTTATTACATTCAACGCCATATTGGGCAGCCTGCGCGCTGGATGGGGATGAAGTGATGACGAAGACAATACAACACCCAGCCCTTGAGTGGAGAAAATCCCCAACCCAACTGGGAATCGAACCTGGCCCCCTTAGGATAGCAGTCCATCAGGCTGACAATTTAGCTATCGGGGGGTGGACGTCTTAACTGATGTTGTTGTTGTTGTTGTTGTTGTGGTCTTCAGTCCTGAGACTGGTTTGATGCAGCTTTCCATGCTACTCTATCCTGTGCAAGCTTCTTCATCTCCCAGTACCTACTGCAACCTACATCTTTCTGAATCTGCTTGGTGTATCCATCTCTTGGTCTCCCTCTACGATTTTTACCCTCCACGCTGCCCTCCAATACTAAATTGGTGATCCCTTGATGCCTCAGAAATGTCGTACCAACCGATCCCTTCTTCTAGTCAAGTTGTGCCACAAACTTCTCTTCTTCCCAATCCTATTCAACACCTCCTGATTAGTTATGTGATCTACCCATCTAATCTTCAGCATTCTTCTGTAGCACCACATTTTGAAAGCTTCTATTCTTTTCTTATCTAAACTATTTATCGTCCATGTTTCACTTCCATACATGGCTACACTCCATACAAATGCTTTCAGAAACGACTTTCTGACACTTAAATCTATACTCGATGTTAACAAATTTCTCTTCTCCAGAAACGCTTTCCTTCCCATTGCCAGTCTACATTTTATATCCTCTCTACTTCGACCATCATCAGTTATTTTGCTCCCCAAATAGCAAAACTCCTTTACTACTTTAAGTGTCTCATTTCCTAATCTAATACCCTCAACATCACCCGACTACATTCCATTATCCTCGTTTTGTTTTTGTTGATTTTCATCTTATATCCTCCCTTCAAGACACTATCCATTCCGTTCAACTGCTCTTCCAAGTCCTTTGCTGTCTCTGTCTTAACTGATGACCAGAGTTAATTAGTTTGATGTTTCATAGATTACTGCACATGCTAAATCATAATGATGTGGAACGAGTCATTTTACATTCACATTGTAATTAATTTACCCATATATAATTGTGAGTTGGTAATTTCTGCCCACCCCCCTGAGGTGACATCCACATAGTGATTGATGGAAATATTTAAATACCACTGGCACCAGACTGCGAGGCAAACAGATTTTAATCTTTTGTTCATACCTGGTTCAATAGCACAGGACCCCCCTTTCGATAGAATATCCCTTTACACATCACTCTTCTTTCAACATGTCCTGGGAATCATTTTCTTTGCTCTTGTTTAATGTCTTGAAATAATGCCAGTATTTCACCTAAGACAGCTGCCGTCATATAACTAGAGAGAACTTACTCAGCCTGGATAGCTCCCAGTGCCAACATGAAATGGTTGTTCAGCTCCTTGCTCGAATATATGGCTTAATATATCTACCACCTGGTTCTGAGTACCCCTAATGTGTTTTACGACAAACTGAAAGGCTGATACACATACTGCCCAACGCGCTATCCTGCCAGTTTTATCAGGCCGTGCCAGGACCCAACTAAGGGGCTGATTATCGGTTTCTGATGTAAACTTATGATTTTCCAGGTAGAATTTGAACCTCCCTTACACAAATAGCACAGCCAGTGCTTCCAATTCATACTCAAAATACCTCAATTCAGGACCTGCTAGCACCCTAGAAATATAGGTCAAGGGCCTATGTTCCCCATTTTGTTCTTGCACGAGTACTGCTGCAATACCTAAGTTTGACATATCAGTCTGGATAACAAAGGGAGCATTAAAATCGGGGAATCCCGAACACTGGCACCTGACTCAAAGCCTCCTTAATCGACTCAAAAGCCACCTGTTGGCTCTCACCCCACTCGAACTTCACTCAGCTGATTAAGGGGCAAGGCTAACTCCGCAAAATTCTCTAAAAAAGAGTTACAGAACAATAACAAACAACAGCCTTTTTATTACAAGTTACAGGAAAGTTACGTGTAGCACTAATCGTTGATGGGTCGATTTTTATTCCATGCTAGGACACAGAGTGCCCCAAAAAAGGATTAATTTAAACTTTGTCACCCACCACTGAGTCCAATAAATGGGACAAGATGGCAGCATTAAAAAGCACTCTATTGAATTCATACAAGTTGTTTGCGGGTCCAGCCATCCTGATTTAGGTTTTCCGTGATTTCCCTAAATCGCTCCAGGCAAATGCCGGGATGGTTCCTTTGAAAGGGCATGGCCGACTTCCTTTGCTGTCCTTCCCTAGTCCGATGAGACCTATGCCCTCATTGTCTCGTCTCCTCCCCCAAAACAACCCAACCCCATACAAGTTGTAATTGTGCTGATTCTAGGATAATCTTCTTGTTTAGAACCCTGTAGTCTACTTCAGGCCTGAATCTGTCTCCCTTAGGCTTAGGAACTAAAAATATTGGAGACACATATGGTGATACAGAAGGCCTAATTATCCCTTTCTTCAATAAATGACTTACTGTAACCCACAGCCATTTCATCTTAGGGGGAGATGATCGATACGGAGCTTACCTTACTGGAGCTTGATCATTCAATGTAATAGCATATTTTATTTTATCTGTTACGCCCAATGTCTTGGTTAGAACATCAGGAAATTGTTGCAACAAATTCAACATCCGCTTAACCTTATCCATTGACAACTGCTTAACATCAGATCTCTCAACAGAATTCTCAACATGACTAACACTGGGGAAAACCCGGTGGTGACAGAATTTTACCTTGAGGTGAGGACAAAATTTTAAAGACAATTCTCCTTTAGAGCAATCTAAAACACAGCAACTTTGAACTAAAAAATCACATCTCAGCAACAATTCCACCACGAGGTTCTTAACAACCCAAAATTTCCATGACCATGTAAATTCTGGGACCCTCCATTAGCCCTGGACCTAACCTTTGACCAACATATCACCTACAACAGAATGACACTCCTACGTAATGTTTTGCAATGGCAGCAGGCCAGAAGTAACCTCATGCTTATCGTAACAGTCACTGTCACACAATGATACACTACTAAAGGAATCAACCAATCCGCACATCAGTTCTGTTCCCATGGCAGTGCATAAAAATTGCAATAGATTTGTGTTAACTGCGCATACCTTATGGCAACTATGAGACTGCAAGTGAGCCCTCTGTCCCCACAAGTGGTGTTGGCACCTACTATCCGTACCATTTGCATGTGGTCCTTTACAATCCTTAACCAAATGGCACTCACTCCTGCACTGATAACATATGCCTCACTTCGCATTGCGATCAGCCTGCTTAGTCACTGTGCTTTGATTATTCTTTGTGAACGAGCAAGCCCTTTGCCTCAATTCATTCTCGTGCTTGACTTTTCCTACACTGAGTATGAAACGGTAAAGGTCAGCAAATGGCTTTGGCTTATCCATAAACATGACCCGTGATTGATCTTACAGTTACATTCCTTCAAGTATGGTAACCACTGCCTCCCCTTTGGAAATATCTAAACATAAAGCTAACATAGCCATTCTTACTCACTCAGCACAATCGATTAATGCTTCATGTTCATCCTGCACCCTGTAAAAGCATTCCTCAGCCAAATCTCTCCGCCTCTGCAGACCCAAACATTCACTTTTATACACTCTCTTATACATAAAACGAAATTTTTCAACCATTACTTTGGCAATTAACCTTCTTACTTGCCCCTCAGCTAAAGAATAAATCGTTTGACACACCAACTAATCTGACACTTGCAACAAGCAGGCTTGTTCTTGCAACCTAACAGTGAGCCACCACACTTCTTTAATATGTACAATGTCTTTAATATGTCATTATTTGACAGAACACTAATACCTTCAATTTCTACTAGCAGAGGGTGCGGTAGGTATTACCTCGTCACCACCTTCACTTCCTTCCTGCCATTTTAAGGCTGCTAATTGTCTTTGCATAGAAATGACTTCGCCCCACAGGGCCTGTACATTTAACATTGCATTGAGATCTTTGTACAGATGACAGAGGCCACTAACCATCTTGGTAACGTGGCCCATCATCCCATGCAGACACAATAACTGAGAACAAGACAGCTGAATACTTTCTGATAATTCAACGCCCTCTCTAACTACACCAAGCGAGACAGCGAATGTGGTGGAAGTGGTACTCACCTCTCCCACAGTTTGAGTTGTGATGGTCACAGGTTTATGTAACACGCCATGTAACCGATGACAGAATTCAACCACGCTGCCCTCCTCTGCCTCTCCACAAATTCAGAGCTCGTACTGTAAGCCGTCTTTGTGTAAATTTTTCAGACTGAGTAATGACCTAGTTGTCATGGTTGAGGATACTGCAAACACACCAGTAGAAATAATACTTGTTTATACAATACATAAAATACAGGGTGTTCCAGAACTGAAGGTCAATAATTTACACATCGAAAGTACAGGCCAAAATTAGCAAAAAAGCTCCAATAAACACGTGTCTGCAATCAATATTGCATTAATTTGAGTTGGGAACCACATGTAAATGCCCCTGGATGCCATGGTATTTACATTGGTATCTAAGTGTCTGGTATTGACTATCTGTTTGTTTATACATGGATAACTACTTCTCTTTCCCCTCTCCGTGCAGTGTGCCATACCAGACTCACAACCAGTTACAAATTTGAAGGCACTATGGACAGAGGTTACACCAGTGAAGAGTATGCTGACATGCACTTCATTTATGGCAAAGTGGATGGAGTGTTCTTGAGGCTGCACAATTGTATGAAGAAGCTTTTCCTCTCTGCAGGCAGCCCGACAGGCATACATTTAGCCGGTTACATTAGTGCCTAGAGAAACCAGGAGTTTTGCACACCATGTATGACATGTACGAGATGGTCAACTCAGATCCATAACACCCAATGTTGAGGAAAGGGTGTTGTGCACTGTGCACGAACATCCGAGTACTTCAACAAGGAAGATTGCTACCCAAGAGTGTGTCCCGAGTTGTAGCAGTGTGTCGTAGGTTTTACATCAGCAAGTACTATATCCTTGTCATCTCCAGCGAGTGCAAGCCCTCAACAAAGCAGACTTACCTCCTAGAGAGAATTTCTGCCAAAGTCCACAATGAATCCTCTGTAAGCAGTATTCTGTTCATGGATGAGGTTGGATTTACCTGTGACGGCATTTCTAAACTGCATAACTGTAATATTTGGGCCAGTGGCAATCCTAATGCAACACACTTATCATGACATCTGCAGTATTATTCCTTGAACGTCTGGGCAGGACTGCTCGGAGACTGCACAGTTGGAATACACTTCCTATTAAAGATATTAATCATACAGCAGTACATGTGGTTTCTGCGGACTGTACTTCCAGACGTACATGATGATGATCCAGTGAATCAATGCCTGAACATGTGGTTTATGCAGGATGGTGCTCCAGCACATTTTCATTTACAAGTATGCCACCTTCTAACTCGGACATATGGTCAACATTGGATAGACGGAGGAGGGCCTGTGCCATAGCCTCAAAGGTCTCCTGATTTAAATCCCATTTATTTCTGTATGTGGGGTCATGTTAAAAGCCTGGTCTACACTGATGAGGTCAACTCTCTTGAGGAATTACGCTTGCGGGTTGAAGCAGCCTTCTGGCATCTACAGAATTCCCCAGGACTGCCTGATAGGGTTCGCAACTCATTTCAAAGACGAGTTTAATGTTGCATTCAAACTCATTTACAAAATTTTGAACATCTACTTTAACGTTTAGAAATGCCATGTGTTCCTAGACACTCGAGAGCCGCAACAGAAAATGTGTTGTATCTCGACAACAGTTGCTTTGTGGACCCATGTTTATTGGAGCCTTTTAGTTACTTTTGGCCTGTTCTTTCCATGTGTGAATTATTGATGATCACTTCTGAAACACCCTATATACAAGTACTTACCTAGCATAAGTATTTAACTAACATCAAACTTGGAATGCTCAGTACTGTGGTATGCAACCACCCAGCGAAAAATCACACTTACTGTTGCCATTGGTAGGAACACAAAAAAAAACCCGGGACTCGCCCTCTTTGTGAGTTCATGCTTGGATAACACGGGACCCCAGCCATTGCAGCATCTTTTCCTTTCTGTGCTGCATGTCTGTCCTGCTGTTCTTTTTATCCTCCCTTGGGGAATGTGCCTGGGATGTTTTTGGAAACGTGTTCTGCATTTTCAGTAGCCTGACGTCAGGACAGTCACTCCACTGTTTTGTCATTCTTTTCTTCCTTCTTCATTCCACATCTCCTATCCTTCCTCCCTGTGTGCTCCTGAAGGCCGACCCACATGTCTGATGCATAACAGGTGACTGGGTAACACACAATTCCCAGCCCCGGGTCGACAGGTAAGATTCACACATACCCCCTGGTACGGATGGGCCAGGCCCAGGGAGGGGTGATTGAATGAGTTGTTACCTTTTCAAATTGCCAATTGGTTCCTCTGTCAGGTGCTAAGGATGTGTGACCTAAGGTGTGAACAGTCACCTAAGTTGGAAGGAGTGCGCCGTCGGTGACGTTGGCAATCATGGAGAATATTCTCGCAATGAGCCAAACATTTCCTCCTCTGTCTGCATATACTAAACGTAAACGGAATGAGGATAACAAATCAAAGTCCCTCCCAGCAGCACCTAGGTTCCTCATGGTTTTGCATACTGAAGACGGTCAGTCCTTTACTATGGTTAATCCATTTATTATTCAGAAAAGTGTTGATACAGTTGCCGGCCTTGTGAAATCCTTCTCCCATTTACACAATGGCAATTTGCTTTTGGAGGCTACGTGTGATTCTCAAGTACAACAACTGCTTTTAGGTTCACTCCTCCTAGGGTATCCTGCTCATGTGGAGGCCCATTGAAAACTGAATTCTTCGCATGGTATTATTTACACTAAGCTGCTCGATGGTATGACCGAGGCAGAAATCCAAACATACCTCTCTGATCAGGCATCATTGAAGTCCATCAGATGATGAAGAAGGTAGACGCATCATTAGTGCCCACACACACTCTTTTTCTCCCGTTTGATAGAGTAGTCCTTCCAGCCAAGATCAGAGCAGGCTATGAAGTTATCACGGTCTTACCAGACATTCCAACCTGATGCGCTACTACCAATGTCATCCTTACAAAGACTCTTGAACGTCCTGTCGACACCTGACCAAATGTGTAACCTATGGTAGGGATTCTCACAAGGGTGATTGTCTGCCTCCTCCTCCCCACTATATTAATTGCAATGATGACCATGCAGCCTCCTCCCGAGTTTGTCCCATGTATCTCGATCAGTGGGCCATTTAGCAGGTCTGGGTGAAGGAAAGGTGCCTTACCCTGTTGCTCCCAAGTTGTTGGCTAGTCGGAAATCCTGCATTGTACTATCCAGCACTTACATGTATGACCTCAAATTCAGCATCACAGTTGTAAAATTGCCCAAAGTCACGGTAACATACCCATCTCCTTCTCCTCCAGCTCTGCAACAAGCCACTAAACTTTCACCTCTTGCGGCGAAATCACCTGCTACACAACTAGCAGGCCGGAAAGGAAAGAAGAAATTCTCCCGTAAGGACTTTTTACGTCCCTCCAGCCAACAAACATGTGAATCGTCTCTTGCCAACCACAAAGTTTCCAAAAAATCAAACCAAGGCAAACAGTCTTCTTCTTTGCCAACTCGGAGATCCTCTTCAATGGTGCCACTGTGTGATACCCTCACCCAGCCAACCTCCATGTAGCCGCTGCTCACCATCAACTGTTTTTCTGCCCTGGACTCAACAGACCGACAGAGGGAGAATGCCAACATCTCTGTATATTTCATGGAGCAGGATCCTCCAGCCTGTGTACCATGTAGCTTGAGAGTTTTCAAAGGCTGGCACTCGGCATTTTTTTGTCTCCTCCCCTTTCCTCGTCGTGACTCTCCTCCATTGGTACGTTCGGTGCCAAGGATCCAACAAGAAGGAATTATGGCTGATCTTGGAATTGCAGCATCCACTTGTTTTCTGCCTCCAGGACACAAAATTGCGTCCTCGTGACCACTTTGACCTCTCACATTTCTTTTCGGACTGTTTTGACCTTCCCCCCAAGGACGGCTTTCCCTCCCATATGGGAGTTATGCTGCTCCCCACTCAGCTGCACGCTGTTGCAGTCTGCATTTTCCTTCCTCGCTTCGCCTTTTCTCATTTACCATTTACATCCCTCTGTCAACTGGTGTCACCAGAGCACACTTCCTCCAGCTTATTGGCCAACTCCTTCACCCCCTTTTTGCTGCTCAGTGACATTAACATGCACCATTCCCTTTGGGACTCTCCCAGTACCTGTCAGAGAGGTGCCCTGTTGGCTGACCTTCTCAGTCAACTCAACCTTATCTGCCGTCCGAGGTATCTGCCATTTTAGCGAATGAAATGTGGGCTGTCAACTGCATTTTACTTTTTATCCATCATAGCAACATGGCGAAGGGCCTTTGATCTTTAGTTCAGGACCTCTGTTGGCTTTATGGTGTATTTTATGGCTATTTCTCCAAGAGAAAGTCCCAGTTTTTAGCTGTCTTTGCTTCTGTCAATTTGGCTTAACTTCTTTGCCTTCATGTTGTAAGTGTCTGACATAGGTGCATATTACCTTATTTTTGTGCCCTAAAACAAAACAAACAGACCTTTTAAAACCCTTAGAACAGGATAGCTTGGATGCAGTGGTCCTTGAGTAGAAAGCCATTGGACAATGGACTCGCAAAACATTTATTAACTTCATTTAAGGAACATACATTGTTACCAGATTTAGTGGTAAGAGGGCTCAGTGGACAGCTCATTGAAAACTGAACACGGGTCAAGCATGAAAACAGGAAGGTGTACTGAACAGGGGGGGGGGGGGGGGGGGGGGAGGGGGAAGGCAGCATAATAGAAACAGTGAATGGTCCAAGGACAAGAATTGCAATATAATAGAGCAACCAAGAAAAGAAGTGGTGTCGTGGTTAAAGTGTTGGCCCATCAAGCCAGCAAGCTGTGTTCAAATCTCCCTCATGCTGCCCCCCTTTTTTCCCCCCCTCGCTGTTCACTTGATTCAGATTTGTGTGTGTGTCGTAGTGTAACGTCCATTTGCAATAGAGAGGTCTTAGGTGGGAACCTATAATGACAGTGGATTGTGCACAACTACTCTATTAACAGTCAAAAAAAAAAAAAAAAAAAAGTGGCTTTAGAATGGAAACAGCAAACAACATTTGATGACAAGGTGACAAGTCAACCGAATCCTCCAACAGAAAGCACGTCTGGTGCATCATACACAGCATTGGTGACAGTATGTGTGTCATATATTAGGAATCTCTTATCGATGCACCTAATTTGTACGACTGGTAAGTGAGTGAGATATGCCTACTTGACCGATATAGATGTATGTACAAATGGGAATGTGATCACTCCCAAGGAAATAATGAAAACAATAGTTTGTCACATATGCTGCTATAAATGAGCGCAATACATTGACAATTACACAGTTTCTTTATGCACTGTTAAAACACGTTTTTAATGTTTTTTAAGTTTCGTTCCATTTTGGTAGTCTTGACTCTTGAATTCCTTTGTTGTAACATAGTTCACACCTGTTTATTTGTTGTTGTCATTTCTGAGAGACGTATATGTGGTTTTTCACATGCTCTCACTATTTGTGACATTTACTTCAATGGTAATGTGTTCTTACCACATGACTCATACCCTATAACCAGTGTATAGTATGACAACTGCTAAAACTACAGAAAGAGAACGAACATTTCAGTGATCAGACAGACAGTTCATGATGTGGAAAAAAAAGTTAAAAATAAAAATAATGGCACGAGAGAGTTTTGAAGAAAGTTTAAAGATAATTTGCTTATGACAAACAAAATTTTTACACCGAAGATGCATGAACGTGGGCACTAGTCCTTGGGAATTAACGACCTAAAACTGAAGTCTCAAATTTAGCAAGTTTTCCTAAATGACCTGGAATTTAACCCATTTAAAATTTTAACACACATGACCAATACTGAACCAAGACGAATCACAACACATATTTTTAGATATGGACTGTAAATGATTTAAACTTTGGGCACTACCCCTCGTTGAAATTTTCCCCAAAACAGCCCAAATCTGTGGCACATTGTGATTATTCAAACTCCAGCATCATCCTGTTTAAACTACAAGTTAATAGGTCAATTTTCCTTTAGGACTATTACATAAGTCACAAGAGTAAAGATAATTTCAGTTTGAAATCGATAACTGCATTGAGCTACGTGGAAGCTGTCGGCTCCTCTAAAATTTAACACTTACATTGGTGCTTTGAGTTTTTGTTGTTAAAGAGAAATGATCTTTCAGTTTGAGTTCAACAACCCAATCAAGCAACGTGACGATTGTTTGTTCCGTTTAAAATTTAACCACTTAAGTTTGAGCTTAACATACTTGTCATCCAAGAGAATAACCCACAACTTTACTCTTGGAAATGATGAAACAAGAATACATGATCAATTACAGTACCTTGAGACGACAGCCACTTCTTCAGCACTCGGTAGCAAAATTATATTACCCACTCCGTTGAAGACTGTTTATCAAATCGTTTTGCTGTCAGCATAGGAACTGGCCATCGGCAAACACAAGTCATCAGCTGATAAGGTTAAACAAGCACCACACTCGGAATGTTTCATTGCTTACATATAAACCTCTGTGCTTCTACAACAGATAACAGAAAGAAACGTTAATCCACACTGGACCATGAAAGATAGCACCCGCCACACGTCTCAAATAATGAGCAAACAAAATTTTCAACATGCAGTTAATGTGGTAGATCGAAGTAGAACTGCGTAACAACTCAAACACTTATGGTGCAATCCCAGTGGAACTCGGACACCTCACGGGCCCGCTTTCGCTGCTCACTGGTTCATCAAAGCAACTGCTGCATACCGACTGCTGAGGCGCAGCCGTGTCCACTGCACATGATTCCGTCAGACCTCCTTACAGGGAATCTTTCTTGTTGACGGCCCACAGCTCACTGCTCAAGCTCACAGGGAGAGGCCTTTTTCTATGCTCAGAATGAGTACGACCTCTGACTTTACCTGCATCGATACAACAGACCAGCTGATTGACAGGTTCAATTGATATGCACGTATCATTTGAAAGATATTGTATGTAAGTTGCACAATTACTCTTTACACACATAGAAAGTCCTGGATGGAATAACTACAATATGGGAAGTATAGAGTGCCACGACCCCATAGAGGAGGTGTTGATCTATTGGTGGGCACAATGAAAAAGAATACTAAAACATTAAGCTTTCAGATGAAGTAATCCTTCCAAAATAGAAGACTCACACACATTGACAAAAACACAGCTAACATATCTCTGAGTGCTGGAGCCCAACTGTGACTGCATCCCCTCCCCTCACCTCACCTCTCCTCTCTCACCCCTCGTTTCTCACATTCCTACCATATACATGATTCCTAAAATCTGTGGACCGACACCTTCAGCCAATTTTATATTCTGTCTTAAAACATGCTTAACTACTAAAAGTCTTGTGACTTAACTTTGAAAATAAAATGCTTTTTTGAAGAAAAACCCTGAATTTATTTCCAAAATTTTTGATTATCATACTTAAAAAAAATTTGTACCACAATTTATGACAGCACCATCCTTTCAATAATGTGCTTTAAAGATAATAGTGTTAAGAACTTACAGGGAAAAAATAAATCATCAACTTTGTTTGTATTTGGAGTAATGTGTATCTATGGTTTATTTCACTTGCAACAAAAAACAATAATAAAAAAAAGTGTGAGAGCTAAAGCTGTGGTTCATACGTGGAAATGTTCCCAAAAGATGTCTTAAAAGATGATAAGCATTATATGGCCTTACAAATTGGAAAACTGACAATTTTTTCATAATTTCTCCTGATATTCATGGACCAGTCCCCTTAAGGATGTGGGGTGGGGCACCGTTGTGGCACCCTAGAGCATAATTTTCATCCCACTCACTACAGCCACCAGAGACGCATTTTGAAATCAGATGAGCTACCATTCATTTTTTCTGAATCACCCATCATTCACTCTTTAGAAAGAGCTGGCCCTTTGAATCGTTCAGGAGCAGAGTGCCTATCTCCACTGAAGAGAGTGGCCTAGTGTATGAGAGTTAAAGGACTTTGTCCAAAAGTTTAATATTTTATAAGTGTTTTTTATTGTGCATGTGTGCAGCTCAATGCTTCCTGTATGTGGTGAGTAACCATCTGTTGTTTCTATATTTTTGTAGTTACGGTTATTCATAGCAATAGCAGAGATTTCGGTATGGCAGCCCCAGACTAGCACATTTGTGCATTTTAAATAGGTGGGAGGGACATAAACATGTGAAAGGTAAGATTCCACATTTGAGTGGTGTGGGACACAATTTTGATCTGCAATAATTTTTTCAGATTGGTGCACATTCTGCTGCCAAGTGGCGATTCATTGTGCAATCCTTTAGAGGTTTGCCCCTACATAAAATCAGTTAGTGGATTAAGGTCACCTGCCTAGATACTAATTACTCTTTATGACTCATAAAGAAAGGATAATAAAATTAATGCCAAATAATGGCATCTGAAATTTTCTTTACTGGACAATATAACCAGGGTTGCCACAAGTTCTGGAAATCAGGGAATTTCAAACAGGTTAGGAAAATCAGGGAAATATGAAAAAGAAAACACTGGAAAAATCTCATTTTTGTCTCGGTAGATGAAATGATTTGTTTATTGAGATATCGTGCATCATCGCTTGCCGGGCACAGTTGAGTACATGAGCTGCTTCCCTAATCTCTCATTCATACTGCTTCTTCCCTTTCTACCACTCCCCTCAGCTCACAGTCAGTGCTGCCATCAATTCTTGCTACTAGCCTAGCAGCTGCCGACAAGAGGCAAGGAGGCGTGAGGAGTGGTTTGTGTGGATGTGATTCTCAGAGACTGTTGACACAGCAGCCAGAGACAGCTGTCATGTGTGCATGAGTTGTGTCTGAATGTGTGTGTGTGTGTGTGTGTGTGTATGTGCTCTCGTTTTCTGACAAAGGCTATGGCCAAAAATTTAGTTGTGAGAGTGTGATTGTCTTTTCTATGTGCGTGTCTGTAGCTCAGTGATCAGCTTTGCTACCTATCCTCATTTGTATTGATTTTCAGAGTATTTACGCAAGTTACATGTTGCATGGATTGCTCACCGCAGTCTCATTTCATCAACATGGATATTTGTGACATGTAAATAGCTAGTCACACCAGTGGGCTACCAAGATGGTCCAAAACCGCAGGCCATTTCTGTGGCTATTTCTAAAGGATTGGGCCCGCCAATCTGAAGCCCATCATTTCCAACTAATGCGCATGCCAGGTCTGTTTCTGAGTGGCATAATGCGGCAGATTTTCGTAGTTTATCCATAGACTCAGGACTGCAGTGCTCCTTGGCAGGCCAGAGGATACTGGCAAAGGATTTGAGGAATTGCAACTGTCTCACAGCAAGACCATTGTACAGTGTGGCATTTTATAGACATAGTATTTATTCTAGTACATTTTGACACTTTTGAAAGTAGTTTATACATTAGAAAGTATGTATGATAAGAGGAAGAAACTTGTGGCAGTCACTGGCAGTTTGTACACTTTGTACTCGCGTATTTCGTGAAAGAAAAATCACACAGTACCTGTAAAATGATAGACATAATACAGTGGGCAAAAACAAACATAGTAGAATGAACATTTTATTGGCAGTCGCCTACACTGTTGGTTTACACAACTCTTCCTTGCCTTATACATTTCTTTCAGGAGGCCTATTTTTTCTGAGGTTATTTCTGAAATCAGTGAAGATGTTTTAAATATGTTTTGTGTCTCCAATGAAATATGTATTTTTGTCACCAAATGTGTTTCGTTTTATTGAAATAAAGTAACATCAGTGGTCTTAATGAAACATATATATACCATCTCTCCATCTAAAAACTGTTCACTGCAAAAGATGTTGACGTTAGTGCTTAAAATTTTTGCTCACATGTTTAGAAATGCAGAAGTCCTTACATTTTTTTGTCAACTTATGTCTTTACTTACCCTTGATATTTCAAAATTTGTTCCTCCAGGGGGCCAACAGCTCTTTTGTGGGTACATGTGTGGTGCGCACGGGTCCCTGAGCTATTGTAGCCTTTATTCTTTTCCCGCCTGCTTTCTATTTCCCTTCCACTTCCTTTTCCTTCATTCTTTCCCTTTGCCCCCTTCCTTTCCTTTTCTTGGCATTCTTCTTTGTGTCAGCTTGGCTATCCTCATGACTTTGCTTTGTCTTGCAGTTTTGGTCGGTTGCTTTTCCTTGTCCTTTTTAGCTTTTCTTTGTTTGTCCCCCTCAGGGGTTTGACCTCTATCTCCAAATTTTAAATCTGTAGTGTGAGCCAGATGGGGAAGAACTCCATCCCTAGAGTCTTTGGCATGGGTTCCTCTCCCCCTCCTCCTCCTCCTCTCCCTCTCCTTTTCCCCTTTCCCTTTCCCTTTCCTCCCTGCCAAAGCCCTTACACCACCTTGCTAGGTCACCAGCTGAGTAGCCAGTCTGTGTGGTGGAACTGTACTGCACCCATCTGGCTGATACCACAGGTCTCACACTGCTAATACCTGAGCTGTGAATGCCTTGTGCAAGCCTGGAAGTTTTGACCGTATTTTCGGGGCATCGGAACTCCCAACAATGACCATCCTGCCGTGTGGCCATTGCTGTGGCTGGGTGGCGCCTACAAGGCGAATGTCTGTTTGGAGTGGGTGGTACCAGGGCAGACATTTGGCACATGAAATGTGTTAAACTCTGGCTGCTTCACTGCAGCTGTGTCTCTTCCCTAACATAGTTCTGTTTCAGTTCCTGTTTCTGCCTTTCCAGCCCTATCCTCCTTAGATACAACTTGGGAGTAGGGCCAGACATGCTGGCTTGGGGCAAAACACTTTCCACGGTCCCTGGTCTGTACGAGGACTGACAGGGAGACTTTTGCCACCACCAAACCCCTTTTCTTTCTGGAACGTACTGAGGACAAGTTCGGTGAAGTTGAGTCATTAAGCAAGATGAGATCTGGCTCTCTCCTTTTAAAAATAACTTCTGCCAGTCAGCCAGCATCCCTCTGTGCCTGCAACCATTTAGGAGACAACCCCATGGCTATTGCTCCTCGCAAGTCACTCAATAGGACACGGACATAATTTTCCATAGGGACCTTCTCCTCAAGTTCAATGATCTTATGGCTAATCTGGAATGACATGGTGTTCATTTTCTCCGACATGTACAGAAAGGCCCTAAGGACCATCGTGCAGACACTGGCACTTTCATCGTGGCATTTGAGGGTGATACCCTTCCCGAGAACGTCAACGTTATGGTGTACAGATGCGACGTGAAACCATACATTCCGCCTCCCATGTATTGCTTCCATTGCCTCAAGTTCAGCCATATGTTCTCACGATGAGATGCCTTTCCCATCTGCGGTGATGCTGGTGGCCGCCCTCTGCATGTGGGGAGCCCTTGCACCCCAGCACCTAACTGTGTAAACTGCTCTGGTCGCCATTCTCCCCACTAACTGGAGTGTCCAGTGTGCATGCGGGGAAAAAAGTGTTCAGGAAATAAAGACTGTTGACCATCTCAGCTACTTTGAGGCCCGGAAGAAATTTGACAGACTTTACCCTGTAAATCTCTCCTCTACCTTTGCCTCAGTTACACCTTCCCCTCCTCAAACCTCCCTAAGCCTGCCACCCTTCTCTTTCCTCACCCTTGGTGGCCCCTGTCCCTTCCCCTCCAGGAACTCCTCCTCCTCCTCCTCCTCCTCCTCCTCCTCCTCCTCGCCAGCGAAAAGTCCTCTTCTCTGGCTCCTGTTAGGGATGGAGCTTGGTCTCGGAACAGCCCTCCCCAGCGTTTTCAGGAGAGGAAGCCTACACCCTTGGGCGGGAGGAGAGACCCACACTCTGAGGGCACCAAATCCACTTGCTCTCTGTCCGGTCCTGACATCACTGCTGTCTATTCCCTTACTGGTAATGCCTCTTCCCTCCCTCCCTCCCCCCCTTCCTCCTCCCTTCCTCCCTCCCTTCCTCCCTCCTTCCAAGAGAGAAGAAGAAGAAGCAGTGCAAGTCAAATGACGAGGCTTCCCTGGCTTTCCAGAAAGCTTCACACCCTCCACCTCTTACTGAATCAGACCCAGTTTTTATGGATGTCACCACATGCTTGTTGGTGACGACCACTGACCAAGTCTCTCCTGGTCTCTCACCACACGATAATCCAGTGTAATTTCAACAGACATTATCACCGCCTCTCAGAAATACAACGCCTTGTTTCCTCCTACTCTTTGTTCTGTCTTGCTCTTCAAGAAACTCACTTTCATGATGACCACTTACAACGTTTCATGTTATTTGGCATTCTGTTGGAACTGTGCTAGCCCCGGGATAATGTCTGGAGGGATCCGCACTTTGGTTCACACTGATTTCATTAGTGACTGGATCCCCCTTCGTACCAACCGGGAAGTGATAATGGTTAGAGTGCAGGCGACTCTGGCAATCGTCATTTGCAATGTCTACCTCCCTCCAGGTAGGCCAATTCTTTATATTGAACGTCTATCTTAATACAGCAACTCCCGTCCCCCTATCTCCTCCTTGGGGACTTCAATGCACACCCCTCCCACAAGTGCCACTTCATCGGGTAGGGATCTTCTACTAGACCAACTTACTACAGGCCTTGATTTGTGTCTCCTCAATGACTGTTCCCCTACCCACTTCAGTGCCACTCATGGCACCTTTACTGCTATCAATCTCACAATCTCCTCCCCTGCTCTTGTGGCTTGCCGGAATTGGTCACCCCGTGATGATGATGATTGCATTGATGCGGTCGTGCAGAACATGTCTGTCACTATTCGTCATCATGCTGGCACTGTTGTCCCCCTATCCACAGCTCTCCATCATCGACCAGTACTGTAGTGGACCAAGGCTGTAGCAGTCGCTGTCCAGGGCTACTGATGAGTGCTACATATTGCTCTTCATCGCAGGTTTGGTCCGAGCTCTGTAGCCTTTTGGGCTGCCAGTGACTGTCAGCTGTCCAGGGGCTTATCCTCCAAGGTGCTCTGTCTACTGATCCATTGGCCCTTGCAGGGTGTCTCGTGAGACACTTTGCGACTGCATTGGCAGCCTCTTCCTGTTCTGCCATCTTTCTCCATCAGAAACACAGAGTTGAACAGACCCCCCTTCTTTTTCAACCTTCACCAAGCTGAACTCTATAATGAACCCTTCACTGAATTCTTGCAGGCTCTTACCTCTTCACATGACACGGCCCGAGGTCCAGATTCCATCTACAACCTCATGAAACAACACTGGGACAATACACAGAGGCAATATCTACTCAGGGTCTTCAGCCACATTTGGCTCATGGGTGCCTTCCCTTCACAATGGCAAGACAATATAGTTATCCCCATCCTTAAGCCAGGGAAGAACCCAACGTCTCTCGACAGCTACCGCCCAGTTAGACAGATGAATGTACTTTGTAAACTGCTTGAGAGGATGGTTACCTTCCAATTTTGTTGGGTACTCAAATTTCGGGTCCTTTTGTCCCCTTATCAGTGTGGCTTCCGGGAAGGACGATCTCCAACTCATCATTTACCCAGATTGGAAACTGCAATCAGACAGGCTTTTTAATGGAAACAAACTAAAATTAAATACAAATAAATCTGTCTATATTGAATTTGATCTTGGGAGACAAAAAAATCATGAAATCAACTTTTAATGGGTGATGAGTACATTAATAAAGAAGAGTTGACCAAATTTTTTGGCCTGACACTTGATGCAGAGTTAAACTGGTCTGGTAAATGATATTTGCAAAAAGCTATCTACTACCATTCATGCTCTAAGAAAACTGACACCTTTTTGTAACATTACCACTCTGAGTCAAATATATTTTGCACTATTTGAATCCCATCTAAGCTATGGGATAGAGGTATGGGGATCGAGCAGTAAAGGTTATACGAAAAATATACTTATCCTACAAAAGAAGGCACTTAGAATCATGGGAAAGAAATGTGCCAGGGAGTCCTGCAGAGATCTGTTTAAAGAATTTAAAATACTAACTGTTCATAACCTGTATGTACTTAAGATAATCACTATGGCAATAAACAGTAACAAAACACTTAATAAATAAATAACACAGTCGCAACACTAGAGGTTGAGAGAGACCCCACATCATCTCTCATAGAACAATACTTTATGCGAAAAGCCCTCACTATGCGGGCATAAAACTACTTCCATCCTAATATCTCCAAATTGCCCATTACAGAACTAAAAAAGAAATTAAAATTATGTCTCCTAAACACTCCTATGTATTCAATAGATGAGTTTCTAGGTTTAGTACACTCATATGATGGAATACCTTAAGTCCCATAGTGTTCAGAGCCATTTGAACCATTTTGATGGAAGACCATCTATCTAAAAATGCACGAATCTCAGATCTGAAGACTGTGTTACAAACTGTAAATTCCTTAATCTATGTATTGTAATAGCAAATTGTTTTTATGTATGGTCCATATATGTAACATTGTTCTCTCAACTAAATTTAGAGAAAGGTGTGTAGATAATAATGCAGGGCAATAATATGTAACTACAGTAAATAAGGATCTGACTTATCCAGAAGACTGGAACAAGAAAACTTTTTTTGTAATCAGTTGATTTTGGATCAAAATAAATAAATACTAACTGTTGGCACCTTATCACAGTCTTCTTTAAGCTACATAAGGTATAAGACATGGCTTGGTGCCATTATATTTTAGTTACCCTCCATGACTGGGGCTTTCACAGCCCCATTCAGATTTTTATTCACCGGCTCTTCGAGGTTCAGTTGGCACTTCACTTAGCACCCCTTGGAATCAGGAGAATGAAATCCCATAGGGTTCTGTATTAAGCGTCACACTCTTCCTCATGTCCATCAACAGGCTTGTAATCCCTGTTGGCCCTCAGGTTACCCCAGCATTGTATGTTGTCGATTTTTGTATCTGGTGCAGCTCCCACTCAGTAGCGTCTGCTAAGGCACCATCCAACTGACCTATATGTGGGCTGTCTCCCATGGCTTCCAGTTTTCTCCTTCAAAAACCTGGGTTTTGCATTTTTGTTGTCAATTCATAGTGCACCCTGCCCTGATCTAGAATTTCATTTAGGCGACCAGCTCCTAGATGTTGCAGCACAATCCCATTTCTTGTGCCTTTTTTATGAAAAGCTGACATGACTTCCCCATATTCACCACCTGCGGAAGACATGCATGCGTAAGCTTAGTGCTGTCCATCTCCTGGCCCATATATCTTGGGGTGCAGACCATGCTACTCTTCTCCATCTGTACCATGCTCGGTCTTGTCCAGACTAGATTATGGAAGTCAGGTTTATGGCTCAGTGGCTCCTTCCACTCTGAAAATACTTAATCCTGTTCACCATTGAGGGGTGCATCTGGATATTGGTGCCTTTTGCACTAGTCCCATTGACAGTCCCCTCACAGAAGTGGGGATTCCCCCTCTACAAATACGATGAAGCCAACTCCTGGTTGCTTATGCAATCACCATTCGCAGATTCCCTGGCCATCCCATGTACTCTGTCCTCTTTGCAAGTGAGGGATGTCTCCCTCCTGATCACCGCCCACAGGTTGGATTGCTGGTTGGAATGCGTCTCACTTCTCTTTGGTCTCTGCTATCCATGACCTTCTCCCCTCCCTTGACCGTGCCGCCTACTCAGTTGTCTTTCTCTCGGTCCCAAGTCACGTGGGTATCAAGGAATGAACTGGCTGACCGTTTGGCTAGATAAGCTGATACTCACCCTCCATTCCCTTTCATGACTCTAGCTGTGGATATACAGATCTATATCATACCTCTCTTTGACCAAAAGTGAAATGACATTTGGTGTGCTACTGTTCTCAGTAATAAACTCCGCACAGTCAAGGAGGCTACTATGCTTTGGTGCTCTTCCTTTCACTCCCCATGGAAGGAGCCCACTGCTTTATGCCGTCTATGCATTGGTCATTCCAGGCTCACCCATGGATTACTCCTGTGTAATGAAGCCGCCTCCACAGTATGGTTGTGGAGCCACTCTGATGGTATCCCACATATTGCTGGAATGTTCCCTTGTTTTGGCCCTCCGTGCTAAGTATAGTCTTTCTTAATTTTAATATTAGCAGACAATTCTGGTCCTCAGTTTCCTCCATGAAAGTGACTATTTCCAGATATAAGGTTTTGCTTTATTCCTGGAGCAGAGGCAATGTGGTTGTGGTTGGGACCTCTCTTCACGTTTTCTAGGTCTGGAACTCCATGACCACTCTTTTTTCCAGTTTTGGATTGGGTCTAACCTTTTATGCCTTTTACTCTGTGTGTTTTAACTTCCTTGTTGTACAGTTTGACATACCTGGCTGGATCCATCTACTTTTAGTGGACCTTCCTTCTTCTGTGAGTAACTTTGGAATCATGGGACTGATGATCTCACAGTCTGATCCCATAAACCCTCTCTATCACTCAGTCTCAAAATTTGTCAGGGAAAATTGCTAAAAGTTGTCTGGAAATCAGGTAATTTCACATGGGGAAACTTGTGGAAAGCCTGATAACACAGTCCCTAGTTTTGACAGCTGCATAGATGCAGAAAATGTCAATATTGAAATGAATATGTGCAGAATTGAACAACAGTGCCATCTTTAGCAGAAAGGACACTTGATGTGCTCCTGTTACATTCCGTAATGAATATGCAGAGTAACTGCCCTGCCACCCCACCCACTTCTAGCAACAAGAATACTGGAACAATGAAGTTAAGTGCTCCGTAATACAGTACGTGTTATTCCAGTCTTAATCGTCTTTGAGAAAATACAATTGTGACTGCAGTCAACCTGTTTCACCTACTACCCAGTTTTGTGTCTCCGTTAGTAAAATTTTCTAACTGCCCACCAGTTCCACAGGAATGGCAGTTACAAAATAGGGAAGTACCTTTATTAACTGTCTAAAACAGAGTTACAGCAAGTCAAAGCATCTAATAATAATCACTTACCAAATACCTCGTCAAAATTTCATGAATCCTAATGAAATAATTATTTAAACCCCCTACTGTCTACCACCCATCATTAAAGCTGGAATGCACACTAGTGGGTCTTACGGACCAGGTTGACTACCACTGTTCTAGACTAAACCAAAAAGGAAAGAGAAAATTTTGTTGGTCGCTGCTCCAACCAGGATATGGTGGGAATATGCGTTCCAGCATTTTTTAAGGATCACAACACAGAATTGCATTAGTATCCACATGTTAATGTGATGATACTTTATTCTAGAATTATGGGACATACTCGTACACTATGTGATCAAAAGTATCCAGGCACCCCCAAAAAAATATGTTTTTCATATTAGGTGCATTGTATTGCCACCTACTGCGAGGTACTCCATATCAGCGACCTCAGTAGTCACTAGACGTCATGAGAGAGCAGAATGGGGCACTCCGCAGAACTCACAAACTTCGAATGTGGTCAGGTGATTGGGTGTCACTTGTGTCATACATCTGTATGCGAGACTTCCACCCTAGGTCCACTGTTTCCAATGTGATAGAGAAGTGGAAGCGTGAAGGGGCGCGCACAGCACAAAAGCATGCAGGCCGACTTCCTCTGTTGACTGACAGAGACTGCCGACAGTTGAAGAGGGTTGTATCTACTGCAAGTACTATGACAGTTAGGCGGGAGGTGAGAAAATTAGGATTTCTTGGTCAAGTGGCAGCTCGTAAGCCATACATCACGTCGGTAAATGCCAAACGACGCCTCGCTTGGGGTAAGGAGCGTAAACATTGGACGATTGAACAGTGGAAAAACGTGTGGAGTGACGAATCACAGTACACTATGTGGTGATCCGATGGCAGGGTGTGGAGTATGGCGAATGCCCGGTGAATGTCTTCTGCCAGCGTGTGTAGTGCAAAAAGTAAATTTCAAAGGCGGTGGTGTTATGGCATGGTCGTGTTTTTCATGGAGGGGACTTGCTCCCCTTGTTGTTTTGCGTGGCACTATCACAGCATAGGTCTGCATTGATGTTTTAAGCACCTTCTTGCTTCACACTGTTGAAGAGCAATTCAGGGATGGCAATTGCATCTCTCAACATGATCGAGCACCTGTTCATAATGCACGGCCAGTGGTGGAGTGGTTATAGGATAATAACATCCCTGTAATAGACTGGCCTGTGCAGAGTCCTGACATGAATCCTATAGAACACCTTTGGGATGTTTTGGAACGTCGACTTCGTGCCAGGCCTCACCGACCAACATCAATACCTCTCCTCAGTGCAGCACTCCATGAAGAATGGGTTGCCATTCCCCAAGAAACCTTCCAGCACCTGATTGAATGTATGCCTGCGAGAGTGGAAGTTTTCATCAAGGCTAAGGATGGGCCAACACCATATTGAATCCAGCATTACCGATGGAGGGCACCACGAACTTGTAGGTCATTTTCAGCCAGGTGTCTGGATACATTTGATCATATAATGTATTTTGTGCTCTTGTCTCAGTCATAACAACTTCTTTGTAGTAAGAAATGTCTCATTTCTTAAATCCCTTTTTTGTTACAAAGTAATACGTATGCTAGTCCTCCATCCTCATAACTGAAAAATACAAATCAAGTAGCTGAAGATAATGTGATGTGGTTGTGCCTTTTGTTGCATAGTATTTGATATATAACATTGTAATAGTCTGGCCACCTACATTCATAACCTAATACTCCACAACCTACTATAAATTTTATGGGGAAAGGTACTTCATATCAATTTAGGGATTTTCAGTCATGTTTCATTTTACATATTGACATACGTTAATCTCTGTTATATTTTTCTTGTGATCCCCATATGAGATATTGTGGTGGCAACACTGTCTTTCTCGAATATAGGGTCTGCAAATTTTCCCAACAGGGTTTCATGATAGCCTTTCCTCTAAGTTTTCTGAACATTGCTGTTACATTTTTGTATGGCCTATAACTGATGTATAATGTTTTTAGCAGTGATTCTTAAATTCATTCAACTTCTATTGTCATGCTACTTAGGAGTACTCCAAGCACTGCAACAATACTCAAGAATTGTTCATAATATTGCCTTGTATGTGACTTTCTATGAAGGTATTCTGCACTTTACTACAACCCTACCAACAAATCTAAATCTTTCATTTGCTACCCCAGTACTGATTTTCAATGTTCATCCTGTTTCATATCACTTATTAGCTTTACTCCTAAATACTTATAAAATTTAACATGCTCAATATATTGATTATTGTAAATGAATTGTTATAGAGCTCTTCCTCTTTGCTGTAGCTGTGGCATTACATTTATTCACATTAAAAGAGAGCTGCCATTCATTACACCAAGTGTAAATGCTGTAGTATTTCTGAATTTCCTTACTATCGTCCAACTTCCCTGTAGATAACAGCATAATCAGTCAACAGTTTTATTACACTGCTGATGCTAACTGATAAATCATGTATATATTTTAAGCGCATTGGAGATCCTATTACACTTCATTGCAGTGCACACAACATTACTTTCATATCTGTTGACATTTGTTATTCAGCACAGTATGCTAAGTTCTGTTATTCAAACATTCATGGAGCCAATTGCATATCTGTGAAGCTACTCCACTGATCAGTCCTGGGTTTTAAGATGACATAGTGTAGCGTTGAACACCTTTTGCGAATCTAGGAAGATAGGATCTACCTGTTTTCATGTCTGTGTCATCCGCAGGGTAGGAAGTATTATTTGCATGTCCCATGGATAAAAATTGCGACTTCTAGTTTGGGTGTGGAGCAAGTTTCCTTCTCAAGAGAAAATATGGTAACATTCTGACCGCCTACATGATTTCCTACACACACACACACACACACACACACACACACACACACACAAATCATACCACTATACATTCAGAAATGCTTGCGTGGAGTAGGAAGAGCTGTCAAGCTACGATTTCAGTTTGTATTTCAAGTTTATTTTATTATCTATTGAATTCTTATGTCATGTGGTAAATACTTTAGAGTAAAGGAGGCAAGTTATTGAAAAGCAGAAGCATTGAGGCATTGGCTGGCACATAAAATAGAAAGGATACGTGCTAGATTTCAGAGTAGATCCTTTGTTGAGCTAGAGTGCAAATACATAGATAACACACAACCTCAGCACCTTCTTTCCCATTCGCTTTACCCCAATCCAATGCGACACTTTCCTGAGATTGACCTCCACCTCTCTGATAGCTCCATCCACACCTCTGTTCACATAAACCCACTACCTACCAACAGTACCTGCATTTTGACAGCTGACATCCCTTCAATACTAAAAAATACCTGACATACCACCTGGCCACTCATAGATGATACATCTGCAGTGATGACAATTCACATACTCACTATGCTGGAGTTCTCACGAAGGTCTTTGCAGATAGACACTACCCCTAAACATAGTCCTTAAATAGGTTTCCTGTACCACATCCTCCCACCACCCTCCAAGAATCATCTACAAAGAAGCACCTTCCTCAACACCTGATATCATCCTGGGCTGAAACAATTAAATCACATCCTCTGTCGTGGCTCTGATTATCCGCCAAACTGACCCCCTCCTCCTCTTGAACCACTGTCTCCTTGTACTCCTTAATTATTTATGTTCTGCCAATACTTTACAACTATAATTTCACTCCCTTCAGTGGTGCGCCAATGCTGAGTACTGGACAGTGTAGATCATTTCTCCTTCTAGTATTATATATGAGTACAGTAGCCCAGCCTACCAAGTTTGGAAGTCCTCTGGAAGGCATAGATCTCGAAGACGGCCATTAGATGGCACTGCTGCGATCTGTGAGCACTGCTGTCGCTGCTGCGGCACTGACTACAGAGACGCACCTGCTATGCCATCCAATCAGTGCCTGCGGCAGCCCCTTTAAAGCCAGTGGCACAGCTTGCTACACATTGTGATTTTGGTTCTGGTTTTGCTAAATCTTAGGTTTCAGTTGTGGTTCACTTGCTGGACTTGTTATTCTTCTATGCCATCTCCATTGTTTGTCATTCTGTAGTTGTTGTTGTACACCCGTTTATTCTTATCAGGAGACTTGCTGTGGCACCACCAGCCAGTCAGCCTGTTCTAATGGTTCTCAAATCGTTCCCTATTTTGTCAAATTCCTGCCACTATAATCGGTGACGAGGTAAAAGATCAGCAGCATCCTAAGCACGTGAAGCTCATGGAACTTGTGGAACAGCAACAGTACCAGCTGCTCATGCAGCAGCAATTGCAACAGCTATTTCAACAACAGACTGAATTGTCCCATCATAAAATTCAGTATTTTATCAGATTGCTTACAGCATCTGGGTTCCACAGGTTCAGGGTTCCCAAGCCATCCAGGCTGTGATCACTTCCCAGGTGGAGAGCAACCCATCCACATTTCCACCATTTAACAATGCCAGAGAGGATTGGGAGACTATTTTCAGCAACTGAAGCAGCACTTCGCTGATTTTTAGGTTTCAGATGATGCTCTCCTTTCATGGGCTTCCCCAAAGACATTTTTCTTACTACAGAAGTTATCTCCACCCTCAAATATTGTCACACTCAATTAAATGAGATGTTTTCGTTGCTGTCAAATTATTATTCACAACAATTCCATGTGGTCACATTGCGCCTAAGTTCCATCAGTACCACAAGCAACATGGTCAGTTGTACCACTCATGGGTGACAGCTTTGCAAGGATTGAGTCGATGTTGCAATTTCACTTGTACAAACCCAGCTTGCAGCACTTCCTGTGCAGATTCTGTGATGTGAGATGTAGTGGTCCTATTAGCTCCAGATCTGGAACTACACCCTGCAGCCCTCAAACTAGACAATTGGACGATGTTTTGAAAATCGCACTCACTTTCGAGATCATGCAGGCAGAAATTGACTGCCTCGTGGGTCAACCCCAAATAGCAGTAGTCCAGCCACTGCCTCCGGGACTCAATTCTCGTAAGCCTTTTTCCTGGCAGTGGCACCATGATTCATTGCTTTTGATCATGTCAGTGGCCTCTGAACAGCCTGTACCCCCCTGTCGGTGTAAGCAGCTGGGTCTCCCATCATCTCCTGAGTGCTCCACGGCACACCCACATGCAGAATATCTGGATCACTGCGCATGGTGCACCTGTTGTGGGGGAGATGGGCATCTCCGTACTGTCTGGTTTCATCTGTCAGGATGGTCGAATGTCACTCCTGAAGGGATGGTGCATGAATTAGAGGCAGCTGTTTCTTAGGGCAATCCTTCCAACCTCACAATTGGAAACCAGAATGTCCATTTCCAGGTGGTTATGGGAGCTACTGTTTCTTTGTTTAACCACCAAATGTATGCTCGTCTTAGTTCCCCAACTTGGCTTTGCTCTCCCATACATTGGTCACATTTGGTGACAGCTTGATTCCCCTCTGTGGTCAATTGACAAACAACACTGCATACGAAAAGGTCAAATGATTGATAACTCTCTTGTCAATAGTCACTCAGCTGACAACATTTCCAATATGGACACTTCCTCTCTGTTTGGGTTCTCCATTACCGACAAGGTTCATGTTGTTTCAGACCCGGTTCCCTTCCAGGAGCTCAATGACCTCTGTACTGCCTTTGCACCTCTATTCGAACCTGGCCTGGTGTGCACCACAGCTTTCCTTGCTTGTATCTCCTTACATTCAGACAATGCCCGTAGTTGAACATGCTAAAACCAATTCATGCCCCTGGTGCTGGTCAAGAAACCCAATGACTCCCACGGGCTGTGTGGAGAGTTTAAATCGACAATCAGTGCTCAGGTGCAAGTGGAATCCTACCCCATATCACGTACAGATGACATCCTCACAAAGCTTGGTGTGAGTGAATTGTTTTCTAAGACAGACCTTGCTGATGCATACTGGTACTTGCAGATTCCACTGAAATTGCAATGCATTATGATCATCAACACCCCCCTTGACTTATACAAATACAAGCACTTGCCATTTGGGATCTTATCCTCTGTAGCAGTTTTCCAGAGATACGTGGAACAGTTAACAGTGTTCATCCCTGCTCATGCTAACTGTCTCAATGGTGTAATTGTCACGGGCATTACCTGTCAGGACCAGCTGCACACCCTTTGTCCCCTCTTTGCTATGTTGTGTGATGCAAGGCTCAAGTGCTGCTTACACAACCACTATTTTTTATTTTATTGTATTTTATTATTATTATTATTATTATTTTTTAAGGAACTAGTGAATGCTTCAGCCACTTGCTCAACAAAGATGGGATGCAACCTACTGGCCACAGTGTTTCTGTCATTGCACCTCTATGCTCCCCACAAAACTTACAGCAGCTGCAGGCTTTTTGTGCAGAGCAGAATTATTAGTTTAAGTTCCTTCCACAAGCAGCCGACATTATGCATCTGCTCAACCAGTTACCAAGGAAGGGCATTCAGTTCTGGTGGACAGCTGACGGAGAGCATGCTTCCACTCGGCTGAGGCATCTGCTGTGCTCAGCGCCCTGCATTATGCTCTTTTCTACATCACATCCATTAGTTTTGGCCGCTGATGCTTCTCCCTGTGGCATGCCTCCACAGTGTGACCTTGGTGTTTCACGAACACTAGCTTGTATCTTTGTTCAGTGCACCCTAATTACAGCACTCCAATAAACAAGATTGGAGTCTTAGCTTCAGTGTTGGCTGATAATAAAAGAACAGCCAAACAGGTTGTATAGTCACTCTGAAAAATGGCTTTTATTCCCAGCTTTAATGCATTATTCATTCTCAGATAAGGTGGTTTTGGGAAAAGTGCCTGATGCTGGGGGTGGATCCTTATTGTGTATGCCCCACTTGACAGCCAGGTCATTCCATTTTAATTTGAGTCTATTACCTTACAGGCCTCTTTCTGATATTTGCTGTATTCTTAGTTCTAAGCCCCCTTTTATTTCCACTGACAGCCTCTTTGTCCATTTAGAAGGGAGGTGGTGATGTATCACTATTTTCTGCACGCCTTATCTTGGCTGGGGGCAGCCTCTCACCAGAGATGAATTCCAAGGGTTCCCCATCAGCTTGTGGTCTACACACTGCCCCATTTTGCACCGCTTTTTACATTTCCTGCAATTGCTTTTAACTCGCATTATTGCTAATTAATGTTCTGGGCATCTATGTCCTATTTTCCATACAGCTTGGTAACATGCTGAGACGGAGTTTACTTCTGATTAACAACACTGTTCTCCAATAACTTCTTTCCTGAATGAGTGACTGATGACCTCATAGTTTGATTCCTTAATCCTCTTAAGGTCAGCACAGTGGTCACCATTATTGATGAACAAACGATTTTATTCTCAGTGTTTGTAATTTTCTATAAGACTGAACTATAGTCATTGAGAAGAGAAATAAGATGGCATAGTCACATATTTTCGTAATAATTTATTCCAGGAAAAAAGGCATTCATTCACATGCCTGAGAGAATGTTGTGCAAGTGTGTATCCCATTTAATTTTGGCATAAATCGATACCAAAAGCCTCCTTCAAATAAGGAAAACATAGAATCCAGTTGTTTATATGTAGCCTCCAAATAATCTAACCAAAGCATCACTTGCACAAGTTTGCCTGTGCTTAGTGATCATATTTCCTGCCATTACTGTATCATCACCAAGATAAGAGTTGCCATGGAATTTCTGAAACTACCTGGTTACTGATTCATTTTTTACTCTGTATTGCAGAGAACATGCTCAAGTATCTGAGGTGCTGACGAGTCTACATGTCTGGCAAGAGGCAGCTATTCCTGGTGGGTTGCCTGGTTGGATCCTGAATACAACTTTCAAAAAGTATCTCAAAGTTGCACTTCTAGGAGGGTAAGATATATGAATAATATTATTCTGCAATTAGTATTCTTACAGTGCACACTAAGTGTATTGTCATAATGTGAGTCTGAGAACATAAAGTGTTAAAGGAAAATCTCTTTTGCTGTAACACAGCCCAAGTTTCAAACAAATATTGTCGTTAACTTGTAGAAAATCTAGGATGTTGTTAACTTATAGATGTAGTTGAAGACTAGAGAGGATGCCTATTAATATTCTTTTCGAACTAAATATTTGCCTATTTTGAGGCAGCTGGAGGAAAGCACACATCAAAACAAGAAAATATTGAAGAAACATTACTCTACCACTCCGCATCCCCACCCTTTTTTATACGACACACTTAATACACATTGTTGAAATAAACCAGATAATAGTATAAGACTTCCTTTCTTTGATCCACTGATTTTCCTAATCCAGTAAATAATGGAAAACATTTCATCGAATCTCCGAGACTAAGCGTATAGCGGACAAGAGTTATGTAAGGCTGATTTCTTTTGAAGTCATTGTTGGCAAGTACAAAAGCCTCTACATTTTCATACTATATAATTCTTCTTGCAGTTGATCTTCATGCTGATGCTTCAGTTCTATTACTGGAGCCTTTCGTAGTTTTTGAAGACAATGTTTCAGCTCAATGTCGGCAAGGATAATTTAGTCTCTTTATTTGCATGTTACGGGGATCATACACCGATTAAAAGAATTGGGGGAACATGTATATCCACATCCAGTATGTTAAATCTGTTTTCATACTGGCAGTACTTCTGGCCATATTACATGACTTGAGATCTTTGCTTTCAGTGTAGGCAACAATTAAAATTATTTGCCATGTATTAGATGTGTTGTGCATCACAGTACAGTGTCAGGTGACTCCTCGGACGGATGTGGGTACTGATGTTCCAGTGTTTTCTAGTGAGGTACACAGATGGTATTTGTCATTTGTGCATTTTTGTCATTTGTGAACATTGTATTCAACCAAGTACATACAATGCAGCATCTTAATGCAGCATAAGTTGTAAGGAAGGTCTGTTTGATCCAGAAAGGGTGGACTTTTGGTCATGTTGCTGCAATGCAAATGCCTCTCCATGTGTGATCCATAAGTTAGCGAGTTGGACAAGAATAAATTTCTTTATTTCTGTCTACGATCACAAACTTGTTAGGTCCTCCGACTACCAGTAGCAGTCAGCAATGACCATTTTCAGATCAGCAAAATGTGGGAAAAACACAAATACAACTAATGGATTGTCTACAGCATAAAAAAATACAATAGGCCATAATGACTATATGAATAGAGAATGGAGAACATATGTATGCCTTCAGTAGCAACATCTGGCAAGCTTGTGACACAAATATTTTGTGGCTACTGTGTGGCAGTTTGTTTTGAACAGTAACACAGTTAACAAGATGACTGTAATACATACCATATTTTATGTAAGTTTGACAATACTGACACTGATTTTGTGTTTATCATTTGATGATGCCACTATGGCTTCATTATATTAGGAAATGTTTTTAGAACAGGTATGCCTCATCATATTTAAAGTGCATAATTTTCACATGTTAGTCAGTAATAATTTTCATTATCGCCAATTTATTGTTTTGAGCTGTAGACAATCCACTAGTTGTATTTGGGTTTGTATTTTATTTTTCTCCTCATGTTTTACTGCAGGTCTGAAGATGGTCACTGCTTACCAAAAGCAGTTGTCTGAGTACCTAACAATTTTGTGATCACAGATGGAAATAAAGAATTTGTTCTACACTTCCTGGATCACTGTTCCATTCATGACCATGTCACAGATTGCGAAGTTGGACAAGGTCGCCGATACATTACAATGCCACTTGAAGACCAATATCTGGCCATATCTGCATTGCAGCGTAATACGGATACCACCAGAGTACTGCAAGACGATCTCAGAAGGGCAACTGGAGCCACTGTGTTCAATTAGGCTGTAATGAAATGGTTGTGAAAAAAGACGTAAGTTGCAAAGGAAATGCGCCGTATACAAAACAAAACACAGTGCTCATACAAGCGTCTGCCAACAGCAAAATGTGTCAAAGGCATTTGGAAGACTATGCAATGCTTCATAACAACAAAATGCCTCTGATGAGCATGACGTGACAACTGTTTAAATGAGATTCCTTTGAGCAGTTGCGGGCGGGCTCTTGTGCATGCGTAGTTGAGTCGCGCGTGAGTAGTACTTTCTCCCGCTTCTGGTTACAAAAGTGTGGCTGGGCGCCACTACCTAATATTGCCCAGTTCAGAAATATACAGGTAGTAAATCCGGGCCTGGTGCGCAGAGCAGTCTGAGTTGTGGTGGGGAGATAGGTCGTCTAAACGTGACCTGTGTTTACGTTCAGTATTTTTTTGTTTCCCCTTCGTTTATTGCTCTCGCGTTAAATGATAAAACGGATTTTTGTGACCGGGAGATATCAAATGAATTAAAATACGTTCGCATAATTACGGAAGGCTAAAATATGTTATTAGTTTCAGATTTTATTTCCATCTTCCTGACAGTCAAGCATTAATCGCCTTGCAGAACAATGAAGTTATCTTTGTCGGTTTGCTAAAGAGATTTGGCTTTTATTAATCTTTTCTGCTGAGGCAGTAAGTTTATTTGAAACCAACTGTTTAATTTCACACTGTTGGCTGGTTTCAACTGTTCGCTGATTTCAAGTGCACGTTTGACATTGGGCCATGATAAAGAACCAAACATGAGATAATACAATACTGGTACTCCAAAAAACTTTACATCCGAATCTGGACATACGAATGTGCACTTTAAGCTGAATTATGCATTTTACGAAATTCCGATGCTCTTGAAGTATCCTCTGATTCTTGTTTCTGTTATGACATAATGTAAGATCTTTTAATGTTTTACACGTACGAACATACGGCCTTGCTGCGTCATCGCGCGGTGACGCCTGTTATCTGGCGCTCTCTTGCAACTGCTGAAACGAACCTATTTCTAATGGGTAGCGGCAAAATATTGCGAATGGTGATTTGAAAAGCGTTACATACATTAAAAGCAAATTTCCTTTTACGCAAGATGAACTATGTGCGAGAATGTACGATGAATTTCTTAAATAATAAAGCGTTTGACTCTCATTTAAAAATCAACTCTTTGAAGGCGGCTATTTAGAAGAATTTCAAACCCAGAAGATCAGACATTTACGTCGTTATTAAAAATTTTACTGGTACATTTGTGTGATGTATCTTAAAGTGTATCACGTGCAGAAAAGATCAACATTATATGTGGAAGCTTAGCTTCTCTTCCAGCTTATTAATCTTCAAGACCAATGTTATATGTGAATGCTATGTATGTTAATTTAAACCATTAACTTTTCTTATTTGTGTTTTCGCGCTACTGAAGAGTGATCTTGCTATTGGCTGATTACATCACGTGTTCTATGCTGTCATCAGCTGGTGAAATCATGTGACATGAGCTATGAGTGGCTTACAAATGTGCAACGCAATCTCGATTTCAATGCTTCAGAAAGTAACATATGGTATTTGGTGGAATTCGAATTTATACCTTTTTAATACAAAAATACGCAGCGTACATATTGCTGCACATCAAAGGTGTTTCAAAAAGTATTTTTTTAAATTTTGTGTTCCAGTTATCTTGTCTCCTCTGAACCTCCATTTCCGTCTCTCCCCAAATGGCGATCTTATCAGCATTTTCTTCTTCCTTGATTTCTTTCATGATTGTATCCATAAGTGTAACAAAGAGTAAAGGGGAGAGCGAACTGCCCTGCTAAAGACTTCTCTTTGCCTTAAACCATTTTGATCTTCCACCTCCTACTTTCTACACTGCTCTCACAACCATTGTACAGCATGTGGACCTTTTTAATTAATGAATTGAGAACATTATGTTTTCTCAAGCATTCCCATATTTTATCCCCTGGTACACTATCATACGCTTTTTCCAAATCCATGAATACTACTATCAAGTCCTTTCCTTTTTCCCGAAACTTCTCCATTAACTGACGGAGAGAGAAAATGTGATCTATTGTTCCCCTGTTACTTCTGAACCCATGCTGTTGTTCCTCTAATTGGTGTTCTAGAATTTTCCGCAATCTTTTTTCTATAACCTTTTCCATTATCTTAAAGCAGTGTGATAAGTGTTATTCCTCAGTAGTTGGTGCATTTCTTTCTACTACCTTTCTTGTACAGTGGTATTATAATTCCTTTTTTCCATTCATCCAACACTTTGTTTTCTTTCCATATCATCCCCAGCACCCGGTGTAACCACTGTATTCCATGGATTCCTGCGGCTTTAATCATATCCGCTGTCAGCTCATCCAATCCAGCCGTCTTCCCTCTTTTCGTCTGTTTAAGGGAATTTTCAGTTTCTAACCAAGAGATTGGATCCTGCTCCTCCTCTAATTCAATGACTTCAGTGTCACTTTCTTGTGCACCTTCCCCATTCAGTAAGATTTTAAAATAACTCTTCATCTCTTCTCTGATACCTTCAACGTCCCTGATAATCTTCTGTTTCAATCACTTTTATGTCTTCTCTATCAGATCTTTTACTTTTCAATAACCCATATAGCAGTTTTTGGTTCCCTTTCCTATCCTGCTCTAGTTTCTGAGTGAATATTTCCCATCTCTTCTCCTTTTCTTCTTTCACAATTCTCTTTGCTTGGAGTTTCTTTTGTTGGTATTCCTTCTCCAGTGTTGTCACTTTGTGTTCATATTTTGGTACGAGCCCCTGGTTCTGATTTTTTTTTTTCCGAACTCCATGTTTTTCTTTGCCATATTATGGTTTTTTAAGTGCATCTTTTACTCTGTTGTTCCACCAACTTATTTCTTTGTCTTTCACTTTACTCTTAGTTTTGCCACATATCTGCACAGCACTGTTAACTATTGATGTTTTAAATAGGTTCCATTCTTCCTCTACACTACCCTTCAGTTTTTGGCAATTTTTGTGCAACTATATTTTGCAAACTTTTCTTATTTTCTTCTTCTTTCAACTTCCACCCCTTAATTTTAGCACTCTTTGTACAGCATTCAAACTTTTCATCTTATAATTTAGATCAGCTACTAGTAATCTGTGGTCACTATCCAAGTGCTCACTTGGTATGACTTTAGTGTCCCTTACTTTTCCTCCAATTAGTTTGTCCGCTAATATATAGTCTATAACTGTCTTAGATTTGCCATCCCAGCCATATCTAGTAACCTTATGGCTACCTTGTTTCTTAAAGAATGTATTCTTCATGAAAAAATGATTCCTTATGCACAGATTTGTAATTTCTTCACCCTCAACATCTCGTCTTCCATATCCAAAAGAACCCATTACCTCCTCATATCCATTTCTATCTGTGCCGATCCGAGCATTCAGATCCCCAGTTATCATAATGTTATCTTCTCTTACTTAGTCTTCCAGTTCTTCAAGGAATTTCATTTTTTCTTCCTTACTGTACCCTTGCTGAGATGCGTACACTTGGAGTATAGTAAAACTGTTCTTTCCCAAGTTCACTCTTGCTCTAATTATCCTTTCACTTATAAAGCTCACTTCTGTAATTGGATCAATGTCTTTGTGAAACACTAACCCCACTCCATTTTTTGCCTCTTTATTGTGACCCTGCCAGTATAATTTGTACCCACCTCTCAGCAATTTAGAGTTTTTTCCCTGCCACTTGGTCTCACTCAATCCAAGGATATGAATCTTTCTCCTCTCCATCATGTCTACAGTCTCTTCAGTCTTTCCTGTCAAGGTTATAACAGTTAATGTTCCCACTCTCAACTTGTTTTTGTCGGGTTCTAGTTTTCTGTTCTTGTTTAGTGTATCTTCTCGTGTTCTTGGGTTTTTCTTCAGGCTGTGAAGAGCTGTCATTCATTCCAGGGGAACAAGAAGGCCTGTCTACATTAGGTATTTTTAATCCAAGGCTCGTTCTTTGATTGAAAGCATTAACAACTTTTTCTCATCTGCTGGTGTGCAAAGCCTAACACATTTGAGGATTTTCTTTCAGGGTTTACTCCCTCAGCCTTTGAAGATCCCTCATCCCCACAAGGCTGTGGTTCCACTCCTCATTTGCCCTTGGGAGGGAAAGGGTGCCTCCTCCACCAGCTGTGCCGTCCCAAAAATGTTGTTCTCTGCCGTAGCTGCTGTTAAGGACTTCGCCATTTCCCTGGCAGTGGTTGATAATGATAAGGAAAAAGGAGAGGTTTGGCAGCGGTTGATAATGTTAAGGAAAAAGGAGAGGTTTAAGATAGGATAGGATAGGAGACAGGCTAATGATAGGTCGTTGTGGGACACACTTTGTCTGGATCCTCCCCTTTGGCGTGTCCGACATAGGTGAACCTGCTGGTAGCTACGCTACCGCTGGCGTAGCCCTCCGGATCCAGAGCACGCAAAACTCCTCACCCGTACGGATAGTGCTACGTTAAGGCGGTGAGGAGGGGAATCACAGTGTAAACCCATAGTCAACTGAATTAGATAACTTCTACATCGAAGAGAGAGCTTTCAGTTGCCACAGTGAATGAAATAGTTCAATGCATCACGTGATAGACATTGGTAGACATTGTATAAGTTACAGTGAATAAAGTGTTCCGGGCAATTATGCCGTGGATTTCACCTTACAACCCAACATTGTGTCCGCATGTGCAGAGGACGTTTTCAAGAGTGATCGTAGCTTTTTCGAATGTCCAATTCACACCCTGGCTTGCTACTGACTGCTGGAAAATTCTACTGCGGAGTGGCATGATGGCACATGCTTGGAATGTGTGAGCACAATGGCTGTCTTCTGCTGTTGCTATCACCCCGTTCTGGAATACTGGTATGCATCTTCTTCAGCACCAGAATCCAGATGTCATTCAATTTCACACCCTCCTCCTCCTTTTTGAAATTCCTGGAGTGTTTCACAATCTCTATGACCTCTGTGTATAACATTTCGTGGTATCCACTTGTGACTGCCAGTACTTGAGTCCTATCAAAATTAATGTGGTGGTCTCCTGGTTGCAAAGCAAGTTCCGCAACAGCTGATCTGTCAGTATCCCCTCTTCTGCAATTGCCCTTGTACTCTTCTAGTCGTTTTTTGATAATTCTTTTGGTGGTGCCCACGTACCCCTCCCCACAACCACATGAAAACCTGTAAATTCCTGCTTTTTTCAGTGATTGGTGACCATCCTTGGCCAATTTTAGATGCGATCCTTAATGAAAGGATGGAAAACTTTCAATTTCACAAGCGTTGGAGCATCCCTATGATTTCTGTGCCCTGCTCTTAACGCCTTTTCAACTCAGTGAATTAATAACAATTCTTGAACAAAATGTTAGTGAGATGTTTTAATTGTGTGTTGAGTAGCTCTGGTATGCAGATTTCCTTGCTCTGTCTGCCAAAGTTTTTTATGATGCCTCACTTTTATTATGGGTGGTGGTTTGAATCCCAGTGTAGGTAATGGTCTGGATGCGTGGGTATTTGGTAAATAGTGTGACCCAAGGTACCATCTTCTTTCTTGAAAACTAGCACATCAAGAAAATTCAATCTTGCCAAATTCTTGAGAGAATTATTATGACCATATGTGGGCCAGTCAGATTTGTATATCAAGAATTCAGCACATTTTATCAGTAAATTAAATACAGCCAGATGACATATTCCTTCTATTGAAATGAATACCCCTAGCTGCATACAGGTGTTGATATAAGTCAATGGAGACAGTTGAAAATGTGTGTCCCAACCAGGACTCAAAACCCAGGATCTCCTGCTTACATGGCAGACGCTCTATCCATCTGAGCCACCGAAGACACAGAGGATGGTCCAACTGCAGGGACTTATCTCTGACATGCCTTCCATTAGACCCACATTCGCAACTTATCATCCCGCACTATATTCATAGTGCCCCTGCCCATCATACTCATTACGCGCGGCATTACTGCCAATTCCCATAAGAGTTTGGGCACGGTTTGTGCATCTGCACACAAGGGCGATCTTCTTCTGTGTGGGTGCACAAACAGTGCCGGAACTCTTACGGGAATCGGCAGTAAAGCCGCGAGTAATCAGTATGATGGGCAGGGGTACTATGAATATAGTGTGGGACAATAAGTTGTGATGGCGGGGCTCATGGGCAGCGTACCAGAGATAAGTCCCTGCAGTCGCACTATCTTCTGTGTCCTCGGTGGCTCAGATGAGTAGAGCGTCTGCCATATAAACAGGAGATCCCAGGTTCGAGTCTGGGTCGAGGCACACATTTTCAACTGTCCTCGTTGGCTTATATCAACGCCTGTATGTAGCTAGGGGTATTCATTTCAATATAATTTCATTGTAAGGAGCTGCATGGTATCTGTTCTTTCAGACGTGTCCAACAGAACAGATACCATCTTCATATACATGTTACTTACTTTTTATGTCGTATCACTGTTCACTATGGTTCCACTTAATGATGTATTGCAATAGCTGAATCAGATTTTTCCTCCTGATGTTGCAGAACTGTTTAAATATTGCCGCACAACCACAAATTTCAAGTGGAACTATGAATTGTATGAATAAATGAATGGTGTCGCTGTGGGGAGCCCCTCAAGGCAAGTTACAGTGAACTTCTTTGTGGAAGATTTCAAGGATCAGTCATTGGAAACTATGAACAAGAAACTGAATATTTGGTTTCGATACATGGATGATAAGTTTGTTTTTGTGGCAGGGAGGAACTGGGTCATTTACACAAACATGTCGGAGGGATCAAGCAGAAGATTCAGTTCCCATGGACTACGAGACTGGCAGAAGACTGAATTTTCTCGATATGTTAGTTTTCGGGAAAGAACATGGTGGCTTGGGCCACACAATTTACTGAAAGCCCATGTACACAGACCATTGCCTACACCGGGATTCAAACCACCACACACAACAAAAATGAGGCATCGTAAAAAACGTTGGCAGATAGAGCTAGGAAAATCTGTGTACCAGAGCTGCTTGATACAGGATTAAAACATATCACCAAATGAATTGCTCAAATATTGTTACTCATTTACTGAGATTAAAAGAGCATTAATACCACTGCCTGGAAACTGTGGAGATCCTCAGGCATCAAAGAAATTGAAAGTTCTCCTGTCTTTCATTAAGGACATTTCTGCCTGCATAGGAAAAATTTTGAAAAAGTGGAACATGGCGGTAATCTACAAACCCACCGAAAAGATAAAATATCACTTAAAATTGGCCATGGATGCTCACCAACCACTGGAAAAAGTAGGAATTCATAGGATTTGGTGTAGTTGCAGGGACTGTACATGAGAACTAAGGGGGGAGGGGGGGGGGGGGAATATGAAACATGCTTTGCAGCCAGGAAACCACTACGTTCATTTTGATAGGACTCAAGTACTGGCAGCCACAAGCAGGTACTACGAAAGGTTATACAGAGAGGCCATAGAGATTGTAAAACACCCCAGGAATTTCAACAGGAACGAGGAGGGTGTTAAGCTGATGACATCTGGATTGCAATGCTGAAGATGATGTGTACCAGTCATCTGCAGTGGGGTGATAGAAACAGCAGACAACAGAAGTCAATACCAGCCAATTGTGCTCGCGCATTCAAAACATGTAACATCACGCCACTGCAGAAGGACATAGAAGCAGAATTTTGTAGCAGTCAGTAGCAAGCCTGATTGTGAATTGGGCATGATCCCTCTTGAAAATGTCATCCACACATGTGGACAAAATGTTGGGTTTTAAGGTGAAATCCATTCAACCACAGCGTAATAGCTCAGAACATTTTATTAATTGTAACATTTCCGGCCATGAAAGTATACATTTTACAAGTTGTACCAGCTGTTGGCAGGACATTCCGACTCATGATTGACGAGATAGGCAATGTCTGCATTTGCTAATTGTCAGGTTGTGAGTGCCCAACACTTGGGATTCCATCTCAGAGGTCATGCAGGTACTGGACTTCTCATTTACTCTTCTGTCAGGGATATACCATGAGTACCAGGTATCAAGGGAAACCACTGCCATCAGAGTCAATTTGTGTGGCCAACGACTTGTTGATGATGGATTTCTCCTCACTCCTTCATTCTAATCATGATTTGATGTGCCACAGTTCAGCAAATTGGTTGTCAATTTAATGCTGGATATCAAATACTGGTAAGCAGCCCTGCCATTCAGAACTACAACGACACTGCGAGGTTCAGATTGTGCTGTTCTTCATGACCACTATATGTCATAATGCATAGAAATTAACACGGGCACAGGAACACCACTGTAGGACACCAAAACGTGGAGAAAGGTTGCCCGAGTTGATAAGTCACCGTAAATGTTGGTGTTTACCACCAGAAAGAAGCATTAAAAACTGCTTCAAGCTGTACACCACCAACTGTGCACTATTCGGGACCATGGTGAAGATCTCTTCATGCGTGAGATGTGTACATAGTATGTAAGATAGATCCTGAATAGTCTGTCATCATCTCTCCCCAGCAAATGAACTGTCTGTCCTGACATGAGCACCCCCCACCACCACCCTCCTCCCCATCTGCATGCCCCAATCTGCACACCTTCACTAAGCTACTCTCCCCTCGTTTGAGAGTATGAGATTGGTAAACATGGGGGCCCGAACCTTTCATACTACATTCCTATCTTTGCTCCAAGTCTTACCTTAGACTGCCATATATACCTGAATCTCAGCCGCACTTTTTTTCCAGTTTTCAGGATCCAAAAAACTGCCTGCAGCTTATAATCAAATGCAATGCAAATGGAAGTACTGAAAAATGGCACTAGGAGCATGAGCTGCCACAGGCGTGCTTTGCAGGCACAAAGATAAATACTAGTGCCCAAACTGCTGCACTAGTAAAGGTATATAAAAAAAGTTGGAAGACAAAACTACTTTTTTTACTGTTGTATTGTAATATGTCATCCAACAAGGGAAACAGGAATTCAGTATTGCTCATCCTTGAATATAGCAGCCTTTCAGATATTTGTAGCAACAAAAATACACTTCTGTATGTAAATACCAACAGTGTGTAAGCCCTTAGGATTCTTGCATAAGTTGGTAAGCTGTGGCTCATTCTCACTCCACATATTGCATAGACGATTTTTGTGAAGTACTTGTGTTAGCGAGCCATAATGGAGTGCATTCATTACAGTGCTAAATTCGAGAAGGAAATTATTTCTTTTGCAGGAAAAAGTGTTAATCATGCTGCATGTTTACTTAAAGCACCGGCAGAGGTCAGCTTAGTATCACAGTTTTTACAGCACTACTACTTCACTACAACTCTACTATAAAAGACCAATCAGCAAACCTGTGTTTGTGCTTTACGTTAATATGGCTGAAGCTTCTTCAGTACATCTTTGACATTTTGCTATCAGCGACAAGTGATAGTTCCTAAGAATTGGAAATCACGTACTCTCTTCAATGTAAGAATAATACGTATGTAAACGTTACACTATTTATTCTTCCATGTTAGCTGTTTTCTCATTTAAATCCTGCCCCGCTAATAAATGTGAGTGAGACAATGGCAAACACCAACTAATATACGTACATGTAATGTTTACATTCGTATTATTCTTATGTCGTATAGCAATAGTGTCAGAAATGAAGCACAGTTACTGACTTTTGTAGTGATTTTTAACTCATCTATGACTATAACTTCTGTGCAGAGATGTTATGCCATTTTAAATGTTTTAAAGAATAAATTAATCTACAAAATAGCCTTGCTTAAGCTTGACTGCTAAGCTTACAAATCGAACCCAACTACTGTAGCTGTATCTTCATCCATTCCATCTAATTTGTATCTCGTGTTAGAATGAACCAGCTTTGTTTCGGTTTTGAAGTGCGGCTGGGATTCATATATCCCCTCCCCTTTAATCTTCTCCTCCTCCTCCTCCTCCTCCTCCTTCTTCTTCCTCCTTTTTCTTCCCTCACGTGCTCTCGAATTTTGAGTCTCATTTTTGGGTGAAGCATAGATTCAAGAGTGGCTTCGATTTGGGTAAATAAGGTAACCTGCTCCTCCCTTTGAGTGCCAAGCCAGTGATGGCACCTGTCCTCTGAGCATGCTTGAGCAACCACTGTTGGCTGCAACAATGAAATGTAGTGTTGTAGGAAATAGATATTAGATTAGATTTTGTTTTCGTTCCATAGACCCAAAAAAATGAGATGATTCTCGTGGGTGTGGAACATGTCAGAAAGTATAACATAAAACATATGAATATAATACTTACTACCCTGATCATTTGTCAGGAGATTGTCGAAAAAGGTGAATACTATGCGGTTCACTGGAACAGCTAATATTCACATGCTCTCAGAGATCTTTTGTTCAACCTTTCAGATTGCTGTTGAGGAGAAATAGTCCTTAGCAGGCAACCTCTGAGGAACTTGCTGCATCGTACTTCTATAAGTCTTCCTGTGGGAAGTGGTTCTCTGCTTGGGTGGACAGTATAGATCCCTGACTGTTGGTAAGAACAACATGGCCCTGGGTCTACAAACAAAAAAACATACCCAGCACAATGGGTGCACCTTAAGGGAGTAAAAATATCCAATATCATGATGCTTATATAAGTAGTTCTCCTGATCATGCTTCTTTTGGCGATGCTAAAAAAACACATCAGATACTACAAAAGGTGTTTATGGTAATAAAATTTGAATAAAGATTGTTCGATGACGTATCACCACTATTTAAAGTAATGGTTTAGAGTGTGTGACTGGTGCACTTACTATCTGTACACTCCATGAGGACATGCAGTATGTTGGCTTAGTGGGGCTGTACAAATCGAAACTACTCGACCATCATTGAAAGATTTCCCTTGCTCCCAACCGAGGCTGACTTCAACAGAAAGCACTTTTTTCAGCACATCAGCTGCTTTTGTATGTATGAAAGAAGACAAAATACGTGGAGTTAATGTCACATAGAACATAACTCAACACAGTGAATAATGGCAACAACAATAGTATCCATGTACACTGTATTATAATCAGCGCTATGGTAGGTAGTGATGGAAAAAAGTGAATATCAATCCAAAATTGTAAACCATCTTGCAACCTTTGGCAGTTCTGCTATTCCCTTCAGCCATTGAGCTGTGTTTCATCCTGGAGTGCAGTTAATAAATTTCTTTAGTGACTAAGAAATGAGACTGTTCTGACAAAGACAAAATAACTTAATGAAAAAGTAAGAGCCGCATTCAACACTTAAATACAGTTAACATATTGTGTTGTTGTGATGGAAATGATGCAGTAGAACTACATGAGGAATGGAAACAGCAGACAGAAGTATATGATGTAATGAAGAAGATTGCTGGCATGCTACAGAAAACTGCTGTGTTTGAATTAATTTTCCAATAGCTATGGCTAAATCCTGGAAGATTTACGTGGAGAATAAAATGAGCTCACGGCAAGAGTTCCTGTTCCACATACACCAATTACCTCAACAAAAGTATGGAAATAAATGAGAAGATTTCTGGGAAAGCATGAATGTCTCCACACATTACTACATTAAATAATAATATCTTAGTTTCCAGTCTGGCAATTATAGTACAGACAGTGGTCACACACATCATCCATATCACCAACTCAGCCACCCAAAGTCCAACATTCTGTCTGCACCTTGAAGATGCAGGGATGAATGGGCTAAATTTTTGTTTTTGAACAGCACAGAGGTGTACTGCCATGCATTCATTATGTGAGATCTGCAATCAGCTCTTCAGCAGCCCATGATACCTCTTATTGGGGTAGACATGATTCATTATAGTGTCTTATATCATCTCAGCTTGTTGTTTTAAACAGAATTTGGGTTGATCCCACACTTTTTGCCACTGCCATCTATAGCATTACGTCCACAGTAAGAAGTCCAGCCCAGGGCTCACTATTCGTGCATGATCTCTCCATTCTCTTTTCCTCATTCAGCCTCTTCTCGACAGTACATAAAGTTCAGCTGACTCTTACGAGGTTGAAACAACAGGCAAAAACGAAGAGAGAGAGAGAGAGATTTGAAATGTTCACCAGAAAACATCATTTGTGTAGATTTCAATCGTGCACATCATCTTTTTAACTAACCTGAAATGCACATGAATTTTAAATTTAAGCAGCTCAGTTATATTTTAATAATAAATTGACAAGGCTGCCACATCTTGTGAGTTAAGTCAGATTAACAACCTGAAGTGCATTAACAAACAAGTCTGGGGAAATGACATTTCTAGACTCTTGCAGTTTTACAAGAAATTTTTTAGGTTCCAACTTTAATAAGTTTGCACTTTTTTTCCACCTGATATCCAGAACCACCACACTTAACAAGACAGCTCCTTCTCGTGGAGAGACATACTCTGAAGGTCTTGTCATTTCTGGTATTGTTAACATACAATAAAGTTACAAATCACTTTCAGAGCAGATATGTAGTAACTGGCATAACACACACACACACACACACACACACACACACACACACACACACACAAAACATTTGTGATTCAACTGCAAGAATGCCTTGTGGGGTTAGAATTTGTAGACATTAAGATTATGAATCAGGTTTGGAACAGATGGTCACTATAGTTAACTGAAAGTCCCAATCTAATTTTAAAATGATAAAGTGCAAGAAACTTGACTACTTGTCATAATGTGTAGCTATGTCTTGAATGAACACAATGATTTAATTATTTGTATACTAATGGGTCAAAGCATGTGTATAATCGCAACTGATTTGCTATTCATCCTTTCAAGCTTCCAAAGTTCCCTATAACATGTATAGTGTATATGATGTGGAAAGGTAAACTTCCGTAAAGACAACCGAACAAGGTGGCGCAGTGGTTAGCACACTGGACTCGCATTCGGGAGGACGACGGTTCAATCCCGTCTCCGGCCATCCTGATTTAGGTTTTCCGTGATTTCCCTAAATCGCTTCAGGCAAATGCCGGGATGGTTCCTTTGAAAGGGCACGGCCGATATCCTTCCCCATCCTTCCCTCACCCGAGCTTGCGCTCCGTCTCTAATGACCTCGCTGTCGACGGGACGTTAAACACTAATCTCCTCCTCCTCCCTAAAGACACTTGAGGGGATGAGAAATCACCCTATCAGGAAATTCTTCATCTGCTCAGAATCCTTCAGTGCTCTCCAGTTAATAGTGAAAAAGTACACAAGGATGGGAATGAGCGAGGATGTTAATGACAAACTCTTGCACATTCAGAACTAAGGGAAATAAATATCTGTTGCTTGTTGCTAGGGTGTTAGTGAATTGGAGCAAAGATATAATGGCCACAGCAACCAAAGATGTCCATAGGGCAGCACAGTGCAATATTTTCTTTTCTTTTCTTTTCTTTCTTTCCTCTTTTTTTTTACTATGAATTTGACTTATTAACATATGTTTTAACATGCAGTTGAAGCTATGTAACGCCAAAATTTCAAATAATAGTTGTTTATCCAATTTTGTGAGCAACCAGCTATGCATTCTTTATTCTTTTTGTAATTTTAACCATTTTCATACTGGACCTTCATGTGTGTAAGGGCGTAGTGAAGATGACTTGATTATTTGTCCCCCACAAATACAGAGTTCAACTATGCTCTGTTCTCATAGTATTCTACTTTATTTGTGTGCTCATCATCATTTATAACACCTCTCTTGTGTCAGTATTAGCTTCTCAACATTGAAAGGAAATGCTGCAGAGTGATGCCAGTGTTGATGTTTGTGGTGGGAAGGTCAGCTGTCACCGCATATCTGATTTAGAGCAGCAGCTTTCATCAGTCTCCCAATCGTTAACACAATTTTTCCAAAAAGCTGCTAATGTGTCCACAGAATGTCATCATAGTGAGACTGCTTGTGAATAATGAGCTTGTACATTCATTAAATTCATGTAGTTACATTTAGTGTGGGTGCTGATAACTATGTCATTGAAGAGCCTCAATAATAATAATAATAATAATAATAGTAATAATAATAATAATCACCACTGTCGTATCTCAAGGGTCCTTGCCATGAAGCATTGTGTTGTTACCGGGGTAAAAGTAGGTACCATATGCCATGTGATATGTTTCTCTAACTCATTTGCTCAAGAGCATATCTCAGCTGTTTCATTGCTTATCATTTGAAATGTCATTGCTTGTTGCAGTATACATATATATTCCTTTTAGAGTATTTTCAAACAGTTTTTCACTTTCAGAGGTCGGCCATGGAGCATGTCTTCAACATTGGAGGCTGATAGCAAACCACGAGACATTCCATATCTGGATAGTTATGCAAATGAACGATGGGAATGTGTCCTACACTACATGGTGGGATCACAACAACAGGAAGGGATTTCTGCTGATGCTGTGCGCATTCTTTTGCATGCTGGTCTGATGAAGAGGTATACTTACTCAGTAATAGTGCCTGCTCCATTAATTTTATAAGCATTTTTCTATTCACAACCATATACGAGGGCTATCCACAAAGTACATTACGTTTTGGAATTAAAAATAAATAAAGTATTGGAAATTTTTTTGTTATATACAGATGAAAGCCACACTTAAATACTACTTTTCTACATAGTTGCCATTTAAATTAAGGCACTTATCGTAGCGATGGACAAGCTTGGAAATTCCTTCGTCGTAAAATTCGGCCGCCTGCGCCTTCAACTACGTGGTTACCCCTTCTTGAAGCTGTGCGTTGTCATCAAAACGCTGCATAGCCAACCACTTCTTCATTGCTGGGAATAATTGGAAGTCGCTCGGTGCCAGGTCGGGACTGTACGGCAGATGAGGAAACAACTCCCACTTAAAAGATTCGAGAACTTCACGAGTGGCATTTGCCGTGTGGGCCTGGGCGTTGTCGTGAATCAACAAGATCTTTGAGCCCAACTTTCCCCTGTGATTGTTTTGTATTGCTCTTCTGAGGTTGTGCAGAGTTTGGCAATACCTTTGGGAGTTTATTGTAGTGCCTCTTTCCAGGAAATCCACAAAAATCACACCTTTTCTGTCCCAAAAGAGGTAACCACGTGGTTGAATTTTACGATGAAGGAATTTCCAAGCTCGTCCATCGCTACGATAAGTGCCTTAATTTAAATGGCAACTATGTAGAAAAGTAGTATTTAAGTGTGGCTTTCATCTGTATATAATAAAAAAAAATTCCAATACTTAATTTATTTTTAATCCCAAAACGTAATGTACTTTGTGGATAGCCCTCGTATTACATGAACAAACAAGAGTCCACCAAAGCACTGCTAAAGTTCATCTTTATAAATCAACATACACTAACTGATTTGTGGGCTGTCGTTGAGCATAGTAAACCTGAGATAATGTTCAAATTAAGTAAAAGCCCAGTTGTGGGGCTAGCCATTTCAGGGGCAAATTTGCATGTTTAGACAGTTCAGTCTCCACATTGCTGTGTGAGTGGGCATGGTGTCACAGTTTGTTTTTCTACTATAGATCGTACACTCACATCCAGTGAATTCTTCTGCATTTTATGCCTGCACTGGCACACATAATGTTTTTGGGATTAAAAAAGAAAAAAGAAAAGCTACACTAATTGTGTCAGTAGGATACAAAATAAAGTCAAGTTCCAGGTCTGACTGACTACCAAATGAGCGAAAATCATCAGTTCTGAAATATTGCCACTTTTAAGTAAAAATTTATGTCACCATGTCTGTACTAGGTTGCAGCGTTCAGCGTAATGCATGAAACCGAACAAAGTCTGAACTACCAAGGATAGGTCACCATGTGTGGGATCGACTTTTTGAAACCATCTATACTGTGGTGTATGTTAGGTTCCTAGGTACCACACTGTGAAGTAATTAACTAAAGTGGGCCGTCATTAGTGAGTAGTCATCAAAAAAGAATTTTGTGTGTTGCATGGCAGCATTATAATTCGCAGGTTTGTTCTAAGTGGCAGCATAGCGCAGTGGCTAAGGTACATAACTGACAACTGGAAGATGGTGGATTTGAAACCTGTCACATGCATTTTAAATCTTTGTTGATGTGACTTTCATTATTATTTTTGTTCTGTTAGTTGATTCAAATTTTTTATTTTTGCCAACAGTTCTTTTTTCTGTTTGGACTCTTTTGCCCATGTGATTTCAATTATTTTTGTGTGTTTAATTCAATTTAATTTCTTCTACTTTCATCATTTTTTATTTTTGTGTGCGGTGTTGCAATCAGTATTTCATTTTATGACATAATCTCTACTGCTTCAGTCACTTTCTCCTAATATTTAATTAGTGCAATGTGTTATGGCAGTATGCTTTCATCATCAGGTGCATTCCAGTTACATGTACAGTACATTAATCTGAAGTGTGATTAGATGCATTTGTTGTGTGTGCCAGCGGTGATATGTCTTGAAATATAATCCTGTATCCGAAGGTATGTAGAAATACTGTCCTGTACAGAAAGACACATACATACATAGGAATACATTACTATACAGAAAGATACAGACATATATGTCTTTCTGTACAAGACTGTAGTTAGACACACCACCTCGCTGGTACACACAACAAATGAACCTAATCACATGTCAGCTTAATGTAATGTACATGTAACTGGAATGCACCTGATGATGGCAGCACACTGCCAGAATATATCATGCTCAGTAAATATTAGCAAAAAGTGACTGAAGCAGTAGAAATTATTTCATAAATTTACAACACAGTAGCAATCCTCAAAACATCCCATATAACATGGATAAATTTTAAACAGTATTTCTGTTTCTCATTTTACTTGAATTCCATTTTATCTATAATCCCACCTCTCGTTTAAAACTTCATCTGCATTATTTTTGTCCATAGTGCAGCAAGAATTCGTTTGTTGTTGTTGTTGTTGTTGTTGTCATTGTTGATGAAGCCAAGTGGCCGAAAGCTTTAATTTAGTTGTGGAAGTCTTTTTGTTGTGCCTATCTGTGACTCAGCATTTCCACTATATGGTGAGTAGCAACTTTCCATCTCGTAATATTGTTACATTCCATCCTGGGTTTTCCATTGTTTAAGAATTTGTTTTAAATGTTTATGACAATAATTTTTTGTAACTATTGCACAACCAGTAGAGATACTGGTGTATAGTTTGCCTATTGTTTTTTGATCGATAGACAGGTGTTTTTGAACAATTCAGTATTACGGCAGATAAACAAAAATAATTAAAATCACATGGACCAAGATTCCAAATGAAAAAGGAATGATAGGAGGAAAAGAGGAGAGGAAGTAAAACTATTTATATGATTATTAAAGTGACATGGAAAATTATTAGCAATAAAAAAATTGTATTTGAACAAAGAAGATAGTAACTGTTCTCGAAAGAACAGATTACTGTTGTTGACTGTGCAGCTTTTCCCTGGAATAAATGATGACTAACTGAAACCCTCAGCTGCTGACAGGTGTTGTTGATATACCTCGATGGGGACAGCTGAAAATGTGTGCCCCAACCGGGACTTGAACCCGGGATTTCCTGCTTACATGGCAGATGCTCTATCCATCTGAGCTACTGAGGACACAGACGAATAGTGCGACTGCAGGGACTTATCCCTTGCACACTTCCCGTGAGACCCACATTCTCAACTGTCCACGATCTACATACGTAATGTACCTAATAGATATTTGCCCATCCACTCATTACTCGCGCACACTAAGGTGATGGTTCCCGTAAGAGTTCGGGCAATCTGTGCGCATTCGCACAGACGAAGGTCAATGGCTGGGTAGCATTTAATTATATATATGAAGATAGTAACTGTTCTCAGAAGAACAGATACCATTGATGATTAATTATCATGTATTTGAACAAATTAATTCAGTTAAATTTAATGATTATTTCTATAAAGATCTAAACATAAAAATTTGAAGCATTAAACGAGGTTTGAACCCACCACCTCATGCCAGTCATGTACCTCAAACACAACACTCCGCCATCACTCGATCTGGTGCAACACACAAAATTCATTTTTCTTGATTACTCACAAACAAAAGCACACTTAGGTGAATGGCTTCAGAGTGTGATACCTGGGAACGTGACCTACACCACAATATAGATTGTTCCAACAAGTCAGTGCACCTCCTGGGGACTCCTGCTTGTAAGTCATTCAGTCTTGCGGCACAGTCACTCACTAGCAGTCAGTTTAAGATTTTCGCCCTGATTTGGTACTGAAAATACACACACATTTCTTAATGGTTCCACTGCTCGCTCTATGCTTTGCAAATGTTTAATCTGTACTTCGAAAATTCTTAGTTATGATAGCGCAGCACATCAGGTGAAATTTTGTATTTTTGAAATAGTCAGAGTTTACACAAAAAATGCGCAATTTACATAATTGTCATTTATGTTTGTCCTTAAAACATTTTAAGATACTCTACGGCATGCTAAGTTTCATGATTAGTTAGAATTAATATACCCGTAAAGAGGTCAGTGTAACACATCTGATCCTCATAAGAACTAAGTAATGACTCCTTTCAATTCCCGGTCGCAGTCCTGCTCCCAGTTCTAAACTACTGAAAATCACTCTCTTCTGATAGGCGCAATCCCAATTTAACCAATCAGTCTTTGATATTGATCTGCACCACTTAATATTTTGTCACCTTAAACCAATCCAGTTCCAAGATTGCTTTTAACAAAATTTATAAGCAATATGTCTTAGAAAAAGCAGTAAAAACAGTTTAATGTGTTCTTTAAATATCTGAACTGTTGAATTGTGTTTTAAGATTCAACAGTAACTTAAACTGGCTTCTTTGTATTCTACAATTTCCGCTAGTATGTGACTCATACAGGCAATACATAACCAGATTCTCACACTCTTGTATGCTCCATTACTTATAATTACAAAGAGTCCTATGTCAAGTACATGCCACATTTATTCAAGAAAGGGAACAAATGAAACTGGCAATGTATAACAGAAATAGTGTCAATAAAAAACAAAATTGTTATATGACATTAAGTTGTTTTCCACAAATTTGTTTTTGTATGTTATTGAAAGATTAGATATATTGTCAGTGTTCTTCATTGTCTTTTACCTAATAGGTATTAACTCATCATGAAGTTACTTTATCATGAAATTTCTAAATGTGTGTTTTATGTAATTTAGTGTATCTCAAAAAGTACCATACATATGAATCTGAAATTCTTAGTGTTGTTACAAATACCATTACGAACTGTTGTACAAATTGGTGTGGGACAATTGGTGTAAGGCAAAGGTTTAATTTAATTTGTGATAGTGAATGTGATGTTTCATTACTTGTACAGTAGTGAGACACCTCAATGAAAGCTGCTTGCTAACTCGCACAAGAACATCTGTCGCAGTTAAGCCATGACTCATTGCATGTATGAAACTCACTTCCATCTAAATTTATATGGCCGATGTGCATCTCTACATCACACTAAATTACTCTACTCCCACATCCAAATCTTTAACCAATATAGTATATCAAGTAATGCCCTGAATGTTGCCCATTTTGATGGTATAGGGCTCCAGAAGTCAGTGGCAACTGATAGAGTTCAGGCAGCATAGATGATGTCAACAGGGAAGTTACTTCTGCCTCATTTAAGGAAGGCAAAAAAGAGAAAGGGGGGGGGGGGGGGGAGTTTTGTGCGAATCAGGGCCGCACCCATGTTCTCCACCAAAAATCGGGGAGAGTGAAGAGGTCTGAGTGGAGACTGTGACTCCACCACCTTTATGGTTTCATCCTTAAGTTGGCCCTCTATGGCTATACCTGGATTAGAATAATAAAGTTATTTACTGTTAATTGTTTACGGGACAGCTACTGTAGCAACAACCAGTCAGAAAATGATCCTGGTCACACCTTCCTTACTGTTCACCGTTGTCGTATCGCTCTGCTATCTCAGCTGCCAATTGCCTTAGACAGTTGCCGATGTAGATTGTACTCAGTAATGTAACAATTATTTCGTTTTCACTGTTTCTATCTGCAGTTAATGTAACAACTGTGTTTCATTTTTGTTGTTTACATTGTTTCTCTGCGCATTGTGATTATTTTACACGACAGAAGCCGTAAACTAGTAACAAAAATGAGCAGAAAGTGACTACACTATTGCCACCCTCCTAATCAAGTAATGTACAGCACATTAACTGGCAGCATGTGAAAGTATCCAATATGGAAACACCCACTGTAGCTGCCACACTGTTTTGTCTAAGCAGACAAACATGAATGGACAACATCACCCTCTCCCATGCTCAACTGTAGTTTTCATCAAGTTACAGTTCTGACAGTCGTTGATGCTATGGGGGGTTTAGCGTTGTGTAGACGGAGATGGAGGGGGTTGGAAATGTAAGCTGAGACCAGAGAGGATGGATTTGGTCCTACACCAGTGGGCAGAAATGTGACCATGGATGTACAGGTTTTGCCCAGGCCAGTCCAGTTGGTTCCTCTCTATCTTGTGTCACAATCTGTCCTGACTTGTGTAGCTGGGTTTGCATGATCACAACTTCAGACAATTGATGCCATTTGTGCACACAATCAACTTCTGAGGTTCCAGCTAAATGCGTGTTTTCACTCCGAGAAGCCTATCCAATTATAGGGGACCAAGTGCGATATCTGGGCATAATGAGCAAAGTACAGTAGGTCACACAGTAAGTGTGGCCTGCACCTATGCAATAGTTAGACAGACTTTTGCAGTTGACTGTGTGGATCATCTGTTGCAGGGAATCGGGTCAGCACTTTTGTCAGAACATGTCATTAATATGGCTTTACAGATCTTACTTATGAATGTCATTGATCTCCATAGTTATTTATGTAAGTGAGAAGTGGTCAGACACTTGATGCCAGCACATTGGTGGAATCACAAAAACTTGAATGCAGTATATTAGGGGGCATTTTCAGAGGGGATTACTTGTGGCACTTTCCTCTATTGTGAATATGTTGGACAAGACTTGTATTATTGGATGGACTATCATGGTTGACACGCACACATTAAGTTATTGTGTCCACTACTATTAGCCATGTTGTCCCGTTGAATGTTACGGTAGAATCAGTACGCACTTATTCCCACAGTTGTTTTAGTTTCACCCATGGTGGAAGACGTTGCATAGTGGACAATTGGTTTCCTGTACATAGAAGCCTGGATAGTTCATTCTATTTTAACATCAATCTCTGGCCAGTGGACATGACACTGTGCCATTGCCTTCATTCTGTTTGTCCCCAGTGTGAAGAATTTAGAACCAGATGATGCAGGACCAGAGCACCGCAGAAATATTCACCCAGTGGTGTGCATCTTCTGAGCAGTAATATGGAATCACCATTCATCTTAAAATTGTGCCTTAAAGAGGAATGAATGTTACATCTGGAACTGTGCCTTTAGGTATGTGATGTGGTCACATCTGCTGGAATGATGACAATCTCTGTGGAGAATATAGTCCAGTGGCCAGGCTTTAATTAAAAACTATTCTAGGTTGTGCCTCTTGTCCTTGATTACAGAACAGAGCAACTGCTGTCTGTTGAAGTCAGCATCTGGTCAGGTTGGAAGTCAGGGCAAAATGGGCAATTACGAGGTTTTGATATGTTTGCAACTTAAATTCTGTGCCATACATAAAGGAAATGCTGGATTTTTTAATAGTGTCTATTATTGCCAGGGTCTTCTTTTCAATTTGTAAGTAGTTGTTTTGTGCATGTGACAGTGTTTTTGACGGGAACACTGTTGGCTGTTCCATTCAGTTTGCATTTCTATACAATAGATCTGCACCAGTGTTTTACTGTCATGGCTCTGCCATCAATGTCAGGTGTCTTCCTAGTGTAAAAGTTGCTAAGCTAGGAGTGGATTTGAGACATTATTTTAAAGTAAGAAGTACCCTGTGGCATACATGAGGTTACACATAGTTGAAGCCCTATTTTCATAGGTGATCTAGAGGATAAGATATATACTTTGGGTATCAGTTTCCCACAATTAACTTCACCCAGAAAATATTTTAGTTCTTACAGATATTTTGAAGCCAGTAGTTTACGCATGGCGCCAACGTAAATCATGGGCTTAAGACCATTTTTATTCAAAATATATGCTAAGTATTTAATACTTGGCCTAAAAAAATGACAATCTTCCAGCCGACACCACCGTAAGCTATTGGCTTGGAGTTTGTGGTTCTTGAGTACTAGACTCTCTGTACAGTAAACAATATCATCTTTGTTGAAATCAAAAGCATCCAATGCCATGGCAAATACATCACGATCTGGAGGTAATCAGCTGATGACATCCCTGATGAGCATTTTCACATGGGAGCCAGTGACACTCAAAATTACTCTGCTGACTAAAGCACTGGAAATCAGTGAACCGAGCTGTATATGATTGATCGGCGCACTTGTATGTTGTAGCAAAGATGATGTAAAGATAAAAAGTTAATACACGCTCACATAAGGAGAGACCTAGTTTATTTTGGAAGTTGCAAGCTTAGCTACCAAAGGCTAAAGCCAAGGTGGTGCATAGCTGTTAATACTTGTGGTCTTCAGAAGTGAGGCTTGTAAAAGTAATAATGCACAGGAAGTTCTGGTTGAGAATAATGAATTATTTAGGAATAAAGAGGCAACTCGCCAAAAGACAGAAGTGCTGCATTGTCAACAGGTACACAAACAAAAGCTACAGAGCCTAGCTTTGCCAGGTTTCAGAATGAAATTCCTTTCTCAAACTGTAGGAGAAAAAACCTCTCTCTCTCTCTCTCTCTCTCTCTCTCTCTCTCTCGCTCTCGCTCGCGCGCGCACTCGCATACACCTGTCTCCCTACATTGTGCTCATGACCACAATGTAGGGGGACAGGCCTGTGCAAGTGAGTGAGTGAGTGTGTTTGTGTGCATGATTCTCCTACAGTGTGAGAAAGGAATTCCATTCCAAAAGCTAGCAAAACAAAGCTCTGTACCTTTTGTTTGTGAAACTGTCAACGACACAGCAATGCTGCCTTTTGGTAAGTCGTCTCTTGCTTCTAAAAGTAAAATGATGTTAATGCTGTTTTGGGACACAACAGGCATTTTCCTATTCATTTTTAAGGGTGTACATAGATACTGAACATTGAAAGTTAGTGGAAGTTGCTATAAATTGGTTGCCAGTGTGTAACTAACAACCATACTGCAGTAAACTATACTTCACAGCCTCTGTTTCTTTTGTAAAATCATTTTACTGTTTGATCACAACTTCCTGAATGCTGTTGCTGCAACAGAAACTCTTGCCCTTCGACTGAGGATGTTGTCCCAGTTACTCCTGTCTTAGGCCCATATTGACCTATAGTCAATAAAGAGCCTATCACTCTGATCCAACCATCCTGTCAATGTCTCATAGCTCCCCGGCCAAGCCTTGCTGACTTCGCCCACTTCCACATCCTCAAAAACTTCCCCACTTGCTTGAAACACACTATTATTGAAAACCCATCCCAAAGCACTGTTGCCAGCGTTTCTGCCAAAACTCTGATCCCAGCAGAAGTCTTGGTACTTTAGCCCAAAATGTAGGTTCAACCATGTTGGACTTGTAAGTGGCCTTGTTTTCTGCAGTGGAAAAACTTCGTCACCACATGCCCCACTGCCAACAGCCAACGAAAACTGTGCATAGACCCTTGTTTAACACAGTTACAATTCCCTCCAACTGTGATCCTACTCTCATTTCCCCCAGGTAACCTTTCAAGAATTCCTCACTTCTAACCTTGCGTCATCTTCCTTTCCTAAACCCCTTCATAGTGAGTCTTACATTACTCCTACAGAACAAACAGTTATCATAACCTGGAAACCAGTCCTGGCCGTATGATCCTCACCATGGAGAAAGACTCCGCCACCATGGTCATGAATTTTAGTGACTACATGGCTGAGCCTCCCCCCATGAACCGTGGACCTTGCCTGGTGGGGAGGCTTGCGTGCCTCAGCGATACAGATAGCCGTACCGTAGGTGCTACTACAACAGAGGGGTATCTGTTGAGAAGCCAGACAAACATGTGGTTCCTGAAGAGGGGCAGCAGCCTTTTCAGTAGTTGCAGGGGCAACAGTCTGGATGATTGACTGATCTGGCCTTGTAACACTAACCAAAACGGCCTTGCTGTGCTGGTACTGCGAACGGCTGAAAGCTAGGGGAATCTACAGCTGTAATTTTTCCCCAGGGCATGCAGCTTTACTGTATGGTTAAATGATGATGGCGTCCTCTTGGGTAAAATATTCCGGGGGTAAAATAGTCCCCCATTCGGATCTCCAGGCGGGGACTACTCAAGAGGACATTGTTATCAGGAGAAAGAAAACTGGCATTCTAAGGATTGGAGCGTGGAATGTCAGATCCCTCAATCGGGCAGGTAGGTTAGAAAATTTAAAAAGGGAAATGGATAGGTTGAAGTTAGATGTAGTGGGAATTAGTGAAGTTCGGTGGCAGGAGGAACAAGACTTTTGGTCAGGTGATTACAGGGTTATAAATACAAAATCAAATAGGGGTAATGCAGGAGTAGGTTTAATAATGAATAAAAAAATAGGAATGCGGGTAAGCTACTACAAACAGCATGTTGTTGTTGTTGTTGTTGTTGTTGTGGTCTTCAATCCTGAGGCCGGCCAGAGTGGCCGTGCGGTTCTAGGTGCTACAGTCTGGAGCCACGTGACCGCTATGGACGCAGGTTCGAATCCTGCCTCGGGCATGGATGTGTGTGATGTCCTTAGGTTAGTTAGGTTTAAGTAGTTCTAAGTTCTAGGGGACTGCTGACCACAGCAGTTAAGTCCCATAGTGCTCAGAGCCATTTGAACCATTTTTTCAGTCCTGAGACTGGTTTGATGCAGCCATGCTGCCCTCCAATACTAAATTGGTGATCCCTTGATGCCTCACACCATGTCCTACCAACCGATCGCTTCTTCTAGTCAAGTTGTGCCACAATCTCCTCTTCTCCCCAATCTTGTTCAGTACCTCCTCATTAGTTATGTGATCTACCCATCTAATCTTCAGCGTTCTTCTGCAGCACCACATTTCAAAAGCTTCTATTCTCTTCTTGTCCAAAGTAGTTATCATCCATGTTTCACTTCCATACATGGCTACACTCCATACAAACACTTAACGCTTGCCATTGCCAGTCTACATTTTATACCCCCTCTACTTCGGCCATCATCAGTTATTTTGCTCTCCAAATAGCAAAACTCATCTACTACTTTAAGTGTCTCATTCCGTAATCCAATTCCCTCAGCATCACCCGAGTTAACTTGACTATATTCCATTATCCTCGTTTTGCTTTTGTTGATGTTCATCTTATATCCTCCTTTCAAGAAGCTATCCATTTCATTCAACTGCTGTTCCAAGTCCTTTGCTGTCTCTGACAGAATTACAATGTCATCGGCGAACCTCAACGTTTTTATTTCTTCTCCATGGATTTTAATACCTACTCCAAATTTTTCTTTTGTTTCCTTTACTGCTTGCTCAACATACAGGTTGAATAACATGGGAGAGAAGCTACAACCCTGTCTCACTCCCTTCCCAACCACGGCTTCCCTTTCGTGCCCCTCGACTCTTAGCACTGCCATCTGGTTTCTGTACAAATTGTAAATAGCTTTTCGCTCCCTGTATTTTACCCCTGCCACCATCAGAGTTTGAAAGAGACTATTCCGGTCAACATTGTCAAAAGCTTTCTCTAAGTCTACAAATGCTAGAAACGTAGGTTTGCCTTTTCTTAATCTTTCTTCTAAGAGAAGTCGTAGGGTCTGTATTGCCTCACGTGTTCCAACATTTCTATGGAATCCAAACTGATCTTCCCCGAGGTTGGCTTCTACCAGTTTTTCCAATCATCTGCAAAGAATTCGCGTTAGTATTTTGCAGCTGTGACTTATTAAACTTATAGTTCAGTAATTTTCACATCTGTCAACAGCTGCTTTCTTTGGGATTGGAATTATTATATTCTTCTTGAAGTCTGAGGGTATTTCGCCTGTCTCATACATTTTGCTCACCAGATGGTAGAGTTTTGTCAGGACTGGCTCTCCCAAGGCTGTCCGTAGTTCTAATGGAATGTTGTCTACTCCTGGACCTTTGTTTCAACTTAGGTCTTTCAGTGCTCTGTCAGACTCTTCATGCAGTATCATATCTCCCATTTCATCTCCATCTACATCCTCTTCCATTTCCATAATATTGCCCTCAAGTGCATCGCCCTTGTAAAGATCGTCTACATACTCCTTCCACCTTTCTGCTTTCCCTTCTTTGCTTAGACCTGGGTTTCCATCTAAGCTCTTGATATTCATGCAAGTGGTTCTCTTTTCTCTAAAGGTCTCTTTAATTTTCCTGTAGGCAGTATCTGTCTTACCCCTGGTGAGATAAGCTTCTACATCCTTACACTTGTTCTCTACCCATGCCTGCTTAGTCATTTTGCACTTCCTGTCGATCTCATTTTTGAGATGTTTGTATTCCTTTTTGCCTGCTTCATTTACTGCATTTTTATATTTTCTCCTTTCATCAATTAAATTCAATATTTCTTCTGTTACCCAAGGATTTCTACTAGCCCTTCTCCTTTTACCTACTTGATCCTCTGCTGCCTTCACTACTTCATCCCTCAAAGCTACCCGCTCTTCTTCTACCGTATTTCTTTCCCTCATTCTTGTCAATCGTTCCCCAATGCTCTCCCTGAAACTCTCTGCAACCTCTGGTTTAGTCAGTTTATCCTGGTCCCATCTCCTTAAATTCCCACCTTTTTGCAGTTTCTTCAGTTTTAATCTACAGTTCATAACCAATAGATCATGGTCAGAGTCCACATCTGCCCCTGGAAATGTCTTACAATTTAAAACCTGGTTCCTAAATCTCTGTCTTACCATTATATAATCTGTCTGAAACCTTCCAGTATCTCCAGGCTTGTTCCATGTATACAACCTTCTTTCATGATTCTTGAACCAAGTGTTAGCTATGATTAAGTCATGCTCTGTGCAAAATTATACCAGGCGGCTTCCTCTTTCATTTATTATCCCCAATCAATATTCACCTACTATGTTTCCTTCTCTTCCTTTTCCTACTATCGAATTCCAGTCACCCATGACTATTAAATTTTCATCTCCCTTCACTATTTGAATAATTTCTTTTATCTCATCATACATTTCATCAATTTCTTCATCATCTGCAGAGCTAGTTGGCATAGAAACTTATACTACTGTGGTAGGCATGGGCTTCGTGTCTATCTTGGCCACAATAATGCATTCACTATGCTGTTTGTAGTAGCTTACCTGCACTCCCATTTTTTTTAAATTCATTATTAAACCTATTTGATTTTGTATTTATAACCTTGTATTCACCTAACCAAAAGCCTTGTTCCTCCTGCCACCGAACTTCACTAATTCCCACTATATCTATCTTTAACCTATCCATTTCCCTTTTTAAATTTTCTAACCTACCTGCCCGATTAAAGGATCTGGCATTCCACACTCCGATCCGTAGAACGCCAGTTTTCTTTCTCCTGATAACAATGTTCTCCTGAGTAGTCCCCGCTAGGAGATCCGAATGGGGGACTATTTTACCTCCGGAATATTTTACCCAAGAGGAGGCCATCATCATTTAACCATATAGTAAAGCTGCATGCCCTTGGGGAAGAAACAGCATAGTGAATGCATTATTGTGGCCAAGATAGACACGAAGCCCATGCCTACCACAGTAGTACAAGTTTCTATGCCAACTAGCTCTGCAGATGACGAAGAAATTGATGAAATGTATGATGAGATAAAAGAAATTATTCAAATAGTGAATCATCATCATCATCATCATCTAGGACTGATTATGCCTTTCAGCTTTCAGTCTGGAGCATAGTCCCCTTTATAAAATTCCTCCACGATCCCCTATTCCGTGCTAACATTGGTGCCTCTTCTGATGTTAAGCCTATTACTTCAAAATCATTCTTAACCGAATCCAGGTACCTTCTCCTTGGTCTGCCCTGACTCCTCCTACCCTCTACTGCTGAACCCATGAGTCTCTTGGGTAACCTTGCTTCTCCCATGCGTGTAACATGACTCCACCCTCTAAGCCTGTTCGCCCTGACTGCTACATCTATAGAGTTCACTCCCAGTTTTTCTTTGTTTTCCTCATTGTGGACACCCTCCTGCCATTGTTCCCATCTACTAGTACCTGCAATCATCCTAGCTACTTTCATATCCGTTACCTCAACCTTATTGATAAGGTACCCTGAATCCACCCAGCTTTCGCTCCCATACAACAAAGTTGGTCGAAAGATTGAACGGTGCACAGATAACTTAGTCTTGGTACTGACTTCCTTCTTGCAGAGGAGAGTAGATCGTAGCTGAGCATAGTGAAGGGAGACGAAAATTTAATAGTCATGGGTGACTGGAATTCGATAGTAGGAAAAGGAAGAGAAGGAAACATAGTAGGTGAATATGGATCGGGGGTAAGAAACGAAAGAGGAAACCCTCTGGTATAATTTTGCACAGAGCATAACTTAATCATAGCTAACACTTGGTTCAAGAATCATGAAAGAAGGTTGTATACGTAGAACAAGCATGGAGATACCAGAAGGTGTGAGATAGAATATATAATGGTAAGACAGAGATTTAGGAACCAGGTTTTAAATTGTAAGATATTTCCAGGGGCAGATGTGGACTCTGACCACAATCTATTGGTTATGAACTGTAGATTAAAACTGAAGAAACTGCAAAAAGGTGGGAATTTAAGGAGATGGGACCTGGATAAACTGACTAAACCAGAGGTTGTACAGGTTTTTAGGGAGAGCATAATGGAACAATTGACAGAAATGGGGGAAAGAAATACAGTAGAAGAAGAATGGGTAGCTTTGAGTATAGATTTAAGTATCAGGAAGTCGTTTCTGAAAGTATTTGTATGGAGTGTAGCCATGTATGGAAGTGAAACAGAGGCAGCAGAGGATCAAGTATGGAAAAAGACGAGGGCTAGGAGAAATCCCTGGGTAACAGAAGAAATATCGAATTTAATTGATGAAAGGAGAAAATATAAAAATGCAATGTATGAAACAGGCAAAAAGGAATACAACCTCTCAAAAATGAGATCGAAAGGAAGTGCAAAATGGCTAAGCAGGTTAGCACACTGGACTCGCATTCGAGAGGACGATGGTTCAATCCCGTGTCCGACCATTCTGATTTAGGTTTTCCATGATTTCCCTAAATTGCTCCAGGCAAATGCCAAGATGATTCCTTTGGAAGGGCACGAGCTACTTCCTTCCCCGTCCTTCCCTAATCTGATGAGATCGATGACATTGCAGTTTGGTCTCTCCCCCCAAACAACCCAACCCAGAGAAAATCATTCCTCGTGTAACAAAGGATAAGGAGGCTAAGCAGGGATGGCCAGAGGACAAATGTAAGGCTGTAGAGGCTTATCTCTCTTGGGGTAAGATAGATACTGCCTACAGGAAAATTAAAGAGACCTTTGGAGAAAAGAGAACCACTTGTAAGAATATCAAGAGCTCCGATGGAAACCCAGTTCTAAGCTTGGAAGGGAAAGCAGAAAGTTGGAAGGAGTATATAGAGGGTCTATGCAAGGGCTATGTACTTGAGGGCCAATATTATGGAAATGGAAGAGGATGTAGATGAAGATGAAGTGGGAGATATGATACTGCATGAAGAGTCTGACAGAGCACTGAAAGACCTAAGTTGAAACAAAGGTCCAGGAGTAGACAACATTCCATTAGAACTACGGACAGCCTTGGGAGAGCCAGTCCTGACAAAACTCTACCATCTGGTGAGCAAGATGTATGAGACAGGTGAAATACCCTCAGGCTTCAAAAAGAACATAATAATTCCAATCCCAAAGAAAGCAGCTGTTGACAGATGTGAAAATTACTGAACTATCAGTTTAATAAGTCACAGCTGCAAAATACTAACACGAATTCTTTACAGACGAATGGAAAAACTGGTAGAAGCTGATCTCGGGGAAGATCAGTTTGGATTCCGTAGAAATGTTGGAACACGTTAGGCAATACTGGCCCTACGACTTATCTTAGAAAATAGATAAGGGAGAGGCAAACCTACATTTCTAGCATTTGTAGACTTAGAGAAAGCTTTTGACAATATTGACTGGAATACTCTCTTTCAAATTCTGAAGGTGGCAGGGGTAAAATACAGGGAGCGAAAAGCTATTTACAATTTGCACAGAAACCAGATGGCTGTTATAAGAGTCGTAGGTCATGAAAGGGATACAGTGGTTGGAAAGGGAGTGAGACAGGGTTGTAGCCTCTCCCTGATATTATTCAATCTGTATATTGAGCAAGCGGTAAAGGAAACAAAAGAAAAATTTGAGGTTCACCGATGACGTTGTAATTCTGTCAGAGACAGCAAAGGACATGGAAGAGCAGTTGAACGGAATGGACAGTGTCTTGAAAGGAGGTTGTAAGATGAACATCAAGCTACTACAAACATCAACAAAAGCAAAACGAGGATAATAGCAAGCGACAAAGCTTAGGAGAATACCATCGTCTGTGTATTGATGTAGAGTATGACGAAGATAGGTTCTTCAAATATTTTCATATGTTGCGAGAATGTTTCGAGGAAATGCATCGCCTGATAAAAAGGTAGCACCGAGAAGTGCACAACGAACTCGAGAAAGCCAATTGATACAAGGCACAGACTAGCCATTTGTTTGAGGCAAGTTTTACCATTTGTGGCCTCTTTGTGTTTCAAATAGAAGTCATATAATTATTCCATTTCAGTTTTGCTGTATCATATGAAAGGTTCGGCGGAAGAAATTGCTATCGCACAACGTAGTTGCGAATGGAGTGATAAATTTATCTGCAGTGTTTACGAATACAGCAAACTATAGTAACATCTAGTTCCATATGTCCCGCTAGAGAGAACTTTCTACTTAATAGATTGTTTTGTTTCATTGTATTCATAACATTGTCATTGACTTTAAACAAACATATCTTTGGTCGTTAATTTATCTATTCGTTCTATCGGCATAATTGATTTTAATCTTTTCCAGATATTTGGCTACAGGCGACAGTCACCAGACCATAGCTTTTTCTTTTCGGTTAGGACGTTCAACGGTCTCAGAAATTGTGAAACAAGTGTGCCAGGCAATATTGTCTGTTCTACAGCCCAAGTATTTACCTACTCCTGCAACAGAGATGTGGAAGAAATCTGAAGGAGGATTTCTAGAACTTTGGGGGTTTCCGAACTGCCTTGGAAGCATAGACGGAAAGCCTATCAGGTTAAAATGCCCGAAGGATAGTGGATCCCAGTTCTTCTGTTACAAACAGTTCTTTTCACTAGTTTTCCTGATGATCGTTGATCCATACTACCGAGTTTACAGTAGTTGATACTGGAAGTTATGGACGTCACAGTGACAACACTATTTCTGAGAATTTAGCTTTCTATCGAGGTGTTGAATAGGATTGAGGAGAAGTTTGTGGCACAACTTGACTAGAAGAAGGGATCGGTTGGTAGGACATGTTCTGAGGCATCAAGGGATCTCCATTTTTGGTATTGGAGGGCAACGTGGAGGGTAGAAATCGTAGAGGGAGACCAAGAGATGAATACACCAAGCAGATTCAGAAGGATGTAGGTTGCAGTAGGTACTGGGAGATGAAGAAGCTTACACAGGATAGAGTAGCATGGAGAGCTGCATCAAACCAGTCTCAGGACTGAAGACCACAACAACAACATCAAAAGTACAGGGCTATTACAAATGATTGAAGCGATTTCATAAATTCACTGTAGCTCCATTCATTGACATATGGTCATGACACACTACAGATACATAGAAAAACTCATAAAGTTTTGTTCGTCTGAAGCCACACTTCAGGTTTCTGCCGCCAGAGCGCTCGAGAGCGCAGTGAGACAAAATGGCGACAGGAGCTGAGAAAGCGTATGTCGTGCTTGAAATGCACTCACATCAGTCAGTCATAACAGTGCAACGACACTTCAGGACGAAGTTCAACAAAGATCCACCAACTGCTAACTCCATTCGGCGATGGTATGCGCAGTTTAAAGCTTCTGGATGCCTCTGTAAGGGGAAATCAACGGGTCGGCCTGCAGTGAGCGAAGAAACGGTTGAACGCGTGCGGGCAAGTTTCATGCATAGTGATGTGAAAGATTCAGTGTTTAAACCTCCTCTACCAAGAAACGTGCCAGAACTGCGAGCTCGCATCAACAATGCTTTCGAACTCATTGATGGGGACATGCTGCGCCGAGTGTGGGAGGAACTTGATTATCGGCTTGATGTCTGCCGAATCACTAAAGGGGCACATATCGAACATTTGTGAATGCCTAAAAAAACTTTTTGAGTTTTTGTATGTGTGTGCAAAGCATTGTGAAAATATCACAAATAATAAAGTTATTGTAGAGCTGTGAAATCGTTTCAATCATTTGTAATAACCCTGTATATCGAGGGCAAAAGTATTCTACCTCCAAATCAGGATCGCTTGTATCATACAAAAAGTTGTATTCTCTCACCTCCTCTATAAGTCTTCCTGTGTGCATGCACTACGAGCTGCAAGACAAAAACCGCCTCACACCGCTGCTTCCAGTGTGACCACAGAGCAGTTGATTTAGTCAACAGAGGCAAGCAGCCGCTCCGGCTTGCGGCGAATCTGTAACCTGTGACAACCCGGCGGCGGCCGGTGCGGCAGGCCGTATGCCGGTGCGTCAAAGCCGCACTCTGTGTGACCGCGGCCATACAGTAGCAAGCGATTCAACAGTGCGGCCTGCCGGCTGCGGTTCAAGGCCACAGGCCGGACGGCCAGGCCGCATTCTGTCTAGCCAGGCCTTAAACCAGAGGTTGTACAGAGTTTCAGGGACAGCATAAGGGAACAATTGACAGGAATGGGGGAAAGAAATACAGTAGAAGAAGAATGGGTAGCTCTGAGGGATGAAGTAGTGAAGGCAGCAGAGGATCAAGTAGGTAAAAAGACGAGGGCTAGTAGAAATCCTTGGGTAACAGAAGAAATATTGAATTTAATTGATGAAAGGAGAAAATATAAAAATGCAGTAAATGAAGCAGGCAAAAAGGAATACAAAGGTCTCAAAAATGAGATCGACAGGAAGTGCAGAATGGCTAAGCAGGCATGGCTAGAGGACAAATGTAAGGATGTAGAGGCTTATCTCACTAGGGGTAAGATAGATTCAGCCTACAGGAAAATTAAAGAGACCTTTGGAGAAAAGAGAGCCACTTGTATGAATATCAAGAGCTCAGATGGAAACCCAGTTCTAAGCAAAGAGGAGAAAGCGGAAAGGTGGAAGGAGTAGATAGAGGGTCTATACAAGGGCTATGTACTTGAAGACAATATTATGGAAATGGAAGAGGATGTAGATGAAGATGAATTGGGAGATATGATACTGCGTGAAGAGTTTGACAGAGCACTGAAAGAACTGAGTCGAAACAAGGCCCCAGGAGTAGACAACATTCCATTGGAACTACTGACGGCCTTGGGAGAGCCAGTTCTGACAAAACTCTACCATCTGGTGAGCAAGATGTACGAGACAGGCAAAATACCCTCAGACTTCAAGAAGGATATAATAATTCCAATCCCAAAGAAAGCAGGTGTTGACAGATGTGAAAATTACCGAACTATCAGTTTAATAAGCCACAGCTGCAAAATACTAACGCGAATTATTTACAGACGAATGGAAAAACTGCTAGAAGCCGACCTCGGGGAAGATCAGTTTGGATTCCGTAGAAATGTTGGAACACGTGAGGCAATACTGACCTTACGACTTATCTTAGAAGAAAGATTAAAGAAAGGCAAACTTACGTTTCTAGCATTTGTAGACTTAGAGAAAGCTTTTGACAATGTTGACTGGACTACTCTCTTTCAAATTCTAGAGGTGGCAGAGGTAAAATACAGGGAGCGAAAGGCTATTTACAATTTGTATAGAAACCAGATGGCAGTTATAAGAGTCGAGGGGCATGAAAGGGAAGCAGTGGTTGGGAAAGGAGTGAGACAGGGTTGTAGCCTTTCCCCAATGTTATTCAATCTATATATTGAGCAAGCAGTAAAGGAAACAAAAGAAAAATTCGGAGTAGGTATTAAAATTCATGGAGAAGAAGTAAAAACTTTGAGGTTCACCGATGACATTGTAATTCTGTCAGAGACAGCAAAGGACTTGGAAGAGCAGTTGAACGGAATGGACAGTGTCTTGAAAGGAGGATATAAGATGAATATCAACAAAAGTAAAACGAGGATAATGGAATGTAGTCAAATTAAATCGGGTGATGCTGAGGGGATTAGATTAGGAAATGAGACACTTAAAGTAGTAAAGGAGTTTTGCTATATGGGGAGCAAAATAACTGATGATGGTCGAAGTAGAGAGGCTATAAAATGTAGACTGGCAATGGCAAGGAAAGCGTTTCTGAAGAAGAGAAATTCGTTAACATCGAGTATAGATTTAAGTGTCAGGAAGTCGTTTCTGAAAGTATTTGTATGGAGTGTAGCCATGTATGGAAGTGAAACATGGACAATAAATAGTTTGGACAAGAAGAGAATAGAAGCTTTCGAAATGTGGTGCTACAGAAGAATGTTGAATGTAAGGTGGGTAGATCACGTAACTAATGAGGAGGTGTTGAATAGGGTTGGGGAGAAGAGAAGTTTGTGGCACAACTTGACTAGAAGAAGGGATCGGTTGGTAGGACATGTCCTGGGGCATCAAGGGATCACAAATTTAGCATTGGAGGGCAGCGTGGAGGGTAAAAATCGTAGAGGGAGACCAAGAGATGAATGCACTAAACAGATTCAGAAGGATGTAGGTTGCAGTAGGTACTGGGAGATGAAGGAGCTTGCACAGGATAGATTAGCATGGAGAGCTGCGTCAAACCAGTCTCAGGACTGAAGACCACAACAACAACAACAACAACCTATCTTCTATGAAAAGTCATAGGGTCAGTACTGCCTCGTGCGTTTCTACATTTCTCTGGAATCCAAACTGATCTTCCCTGAGGTCAGCTTTTACCAGTTTTATCATTCTTCTGTAAAGGAATCATGTTAGTATTTTGCAACCGTGACTTATTAAACTGATAGTTCGGTAATTTTCGCACCTATCAGCACTTGCTTTTTTTGGAACTGGAATCACTATATTCCTTTCGAAATATGTTGGTATTTCACCTGTCTCATACATCTTGCTCACTTGATGGAAGAGTTTCCAAACAATGGAAACTCCAGGTAGGAATGTGAACAGTGTCAGAAAAGACATATTGCTATTTAACGTAAAGAAGACACATCAAATTGCAGACAGGCATAATTAAAAGACGCTCATATAAGACTTTTGACCGTAGCCTTCGTCATAAAAGACACACACAGACAGCGAGGTGAGAGAAAAAGGAGAGGAGCAGGGAAAGATAGGCCGATTCATTGGCAGGGGGGCTGCAAATAAACAGGGTGGGAGGTGAGATGATAGGACAGAGGGTGTGGAAGCCATTATCGGGTGGAGTGTGTGGGGACAGTTTATAACTGTAGGTTGAGGCCAGGATGATTATGTGAGCAGAGAATGTGTTTTAAGGATAACTCCCATCTATGCAATTCAGAAAAGCTGGTGGTGGAAGGAAGGATCCAGATGGCTTGGGTAGTGAAGCAGCCATTGAGATAAAGTGTGTTACGTTCAGCTGCATGCTGTGCCACAGGGTGGTCTACAGTTTGGTGGTGGCTGCTCATCCTGGTGGACAACTGGTTGTTAGTCATACTGATATAAAAAGCTGTGCAGTGATCGCAGTAGAGCTGGTTAATGACATGGCTGCTTTTACGGGTGGCCCAGCCCCTGATGGAGTAGGATAAACCTGTGACAGGACTGCAATAGGAAGTGCTGAGTGGGTAGATTGGGCAAGGTTTGGGATTGGGAGTGGCATAGAGATGGACTAGGATGTTGTGGAGGCTGGGCTGGTGACAGAACAGCACTTTAGGAGGTGTGGGAAGTATCTTGGGTAGGATGTCCCTCATTTCAAGGCATCGTGATAGGTAGTCAAAGCCTGGCAGAGGATGTGGTTCACTTATTCCGGTCTGAGCTGCCACTGTGTGATGAAGCGGACACTCCTTTGTGGCTAGTTCTCAAGGGTGGTGGGAGGATTGGGGTTGTGAGAGGAAATGGCACAGGAGATCTGTTTGCAGACTAGGTCTGGGGTATAGTGCCTGTCTGTGAAGGCCTTGGTGAGACCCACAGCGACTGAGCAAGGGAGCTTTTTTCATTGCAGATATGCCTTTCCATTGCAGATATGCCGTCCCCATGTATCCAGACTATATTGCAGGGCTTTTTTAATGTGAAATGGATGACAGCTGTCAAAATGCAGGTACTGTTGGTGGTTGGTTGGTTGGTTTAGTGTGGACAGAGGTGCCGATGGAGACCTCCAAGAGGAAGGGGGCACACTAGTTTGAGGAGGACCATGTGAAGCAGATAGGAGAGAAGGTGTTGAGGTTGTGAAGGAACGAAGATACGTTGTATTGGCCCTTTGAGTCCAGATGTTGAAGATATCCTCAATGAACCTGAATCAAACTAGAGGTTTGGTGTTTTGCCTCGAGATGGCCGATAAAAAGGTTGGCATAGGAGGGTGCCATGCAGGTACCCATGGCTGTGCCACAGATGTGTTTTCTCATTTAAGGGAAGGTATATAAACAAATCCCGTAATTATCCTGGCATCAACCTATGGTAACATACTGTTCCCACACCTTCCACCCAACAGTTTTCAGTCCCTCTGTCCTGTCATCTCATCTCCCACCTTGTTTATTTGCAGCTGTCTGCCAATGCATCCACCTGTCTTCCCTGCTCCTCTCCTTTTTTTGCTCCTGTTTCCCCACCTCCTTACCTCACAACCTCCTGATGCTGCACCTGTTGGCATTCGGGTCCGTGCACTCTCCTCCAGATAGTGTTCACCTCTCTCCCTACCCCCTCCAGACTGCTGCTTGCATCCCATATGACGTTGTATTCCGGCCCGAGATGATGGAGTTGGCAGTCGTGTGTGTGAGGTGTGCTTGCTTGCTGTTTTTGTGTGTGTGTGTGTGTGTGTGTGTGTGTGTGTGTGTGTGTGTGTGTGTGTGTGTCTCTTTCACTGATGAAAGCTGTATGTGTGTGACTTTTAATTGTGCCTGTCTGCAACTTGACATGTCATCTTTACGGTAAGTAGAAGTCTGTCTTTTCCTGCATTGTTAATGGAAGAGTTTTGTCATGGCTGGCTCTCCCAAGGCTGTTAGCAGCTTGGAGCCTTGTTTCAATTTAAGTCTTGCAGTGCTTTGTCGAATTCTTCACACAGTATCATATCTCCCTTCTCATCTTTGTCTCCGTCCTCTTCCATTTCAATAATATTGCCCTCAAGTACATTTTCCTTGTATAGACCCTCTGTATACTCCTTCCACCTTTCTGCCTTCCCTTCTTTGCTTAGGATTGGTTTTCCATCTTAGCTCCTGATTTTCATACAGGTGGTTCTCTTTTCTCCAAAGGTCTCTTTAATTTTCCTGTATGTAGCATCAATCTTACCACTAACAATACGTGAGATGGAAAGTTGCTACTCACCATATAGCGGAGATGCTGAGCTGCGATAGGCACAATAAAAAGATTCACACAATCATACCTTTCGGCCATTAAGGCCTTTGTCAGCAGCAGACACACACACACACACACACACACACACACACACACACACACACACACTCACACAAACGCAACTTGCACACACATCTGCAGTCTCAGAGAGCTGAAACTACACTGCGATCAGCAGCACCAGTGCATGATGGGAGTGGCGACTGGGTGGGGGTAAGGAGGAGGCTGGGGTGGGGAGGGGGAGGGATAGTATGGTGGGAGTAGCGGACAGTGAAGTGCTGCAGTTATAGACAGAGTAGACAGAGGGTAGGAGAGAAACTGCGGGGGGGGGGGGGGGGGGGGGGGTGGGTAAGTAGCGGAAAGGAGAGAAATAAAAATACTGGGTGTGGCGGTGAAATGAGGGCTGTGTAGTGCCGGAATGGGAACATGGAGGGGGTGGGATGGGTGAGGACAGTGACTAACGAAGGTTGAGGCCAGGAGGGTTACGGGGACGTAGGTAGGATGTATCGCAGGGAAAGTTCCCACCTGCGCAATTCAGAAAAGCTGGTGTTGGTGGGAAGGATCCATATGGCACAGGCTGTGAAGTAGTCATTGAGATGGGGAGTATTGTGTAGGTTCAGTGGACGGCGGAATACCACGGTAGTAGGGGTTGGAAGGATAGTGGGTAGGACATTTCTCATTTCAGGGCACGACGAGAGGTAGTCGAAACCCTGGCAGAGAATGTAATTCAGTCGCTCCAGTCCCAGATGGTACTGAGTTAGGAGGGGAATGCTCCTCTGTGGCCGGACTGTGGGACTTTGGTAGGTGGTAGGAGACTGGAAAGATAAGGCAAGGGAGATTTGTTTTTGCACAAGGATGGGAGGATAATTACGGTCAGTGAATGCTTCAGTGAGACCCTCGGTATATTTAGAGAGGGACTGCTCGTCACTGCAGATACGACGTCCACTGGTGGCTAGGCTGTACAGAAGGGACTTCTTGGTACGAAACGGGTGGCAGCTGTCGGAATGGAGGTATTGCTGGTGGTTAGTAGGTTTTATATGGATGGAGGTACTGATGTAGCCATCTCTGAGGCAGAGGTCAACATCTAGGAAGGTGGCTTGTTGGGTTGAGTAGGACCAGGTGAAGCAAATGGGGGAGAAGTTGTTGAGGTTCTGGAGGAATGTGAATAAGGTGTCCTCACCTTCAATCCAGATAGCAAAGTTGTCATCAATGAATCTGAACCAGGTGAGGGGTTTAGGATTCTGGGTTTTTAGGAAGGATTCCTCTAGATGGCCCATGAATAGGTTAGCATAGGATGGTGCCATGTGGGTGCCCATAGCCGTACCCCGGATTTGTTTGTAGATAATGCCTTCAAAGGAGAAGTAATTCTGGGTGAGGATATAGTTGGTCATGGAGACTACTGCCGCAAAGGCCTTAATGGCCGAAAGCTATGATTGTGTTAATCTTTTTATTGTGCCTGTTGTGGCTCAGCATCTCCGCTATATGGTGAGTAGCAACTTTCCTTCTTTTGTATTGTTACATTCCATCCTGGATTTTCCATTGTTTGATCAATATTACCACTAGTGATACATGCTTCTACATCATTACATTTGTCCTCTAGCCATTCCTGCTTAGTCATTTTGCACTTCCTGTTGATTTCATTTTGTAGACTTCTGTATTTCCTTTGGCCTGATTCATTTGGTGAATTTTTATGTTTTCTCCTTTCGTCAGTTAAATTCATTATCTCCTGTGTTACGCAAGGATTTCTACTAGCCCCCATCTTTTTACCTACTTGATCCTTTGCTGCCTTTACTATTTTATCTATCAGAGCTATCCATTCTTCTTCTGCTGTACTCCTTTCCCCTTTTTTGGCAATAGTTTCCTAATGCTCTCTCTGAAACTCCCAAGAATGTCTGGTTCTTTCAATTTATCGAGGTCCCATCTCCTTAATTTCCTATCTTTTGTAATGTCTTCAGTTCTCATCTACTATTCATAAACAATAAATTGTGGTCAGAGTCTACATCTACCCTTGAAAATGTCTTTACAATTTAAAATCTGGTTCTGAAATATCTATCTTGCCATTATATAAAATCTGAAACCATTCAGTGTCTCCAGGTCTCTTTCACATAAACAACTTTTCTTTCATGATTCTTAAACCAAGAGTTAGCTATTATTAAATTGTGCTCTGTGCAAAATTCTACCAGGTGGCTTCATCTTTCATTCCTTTCCCCCAGACCATATTCACCTACTACTTTTCCCTGTCATCTTTTTCCTACTCTTGAATTCCAGTCCCCCATGACTATTAAATTTTTGTGTTCCTTAACTATCTGAATAATTCCTTTTATCTCATCATACATTTCCACAATTTCCTTCTGATCTGCGGAGCTAGTTGGCATATAAACTTGTACTACTGTGTTGGGTGTGAGCTTCATGTCTATCTTGGATACAACAATGCATTCACTATGCTGTTCGTAGTAGCATACCCGTGTTTTGTTATTCATTATTAAACATATTTCTGCATTATCACTATTTGATTTTGTGTTTATGACCCTGTATTTACCTGACCAGATGTCCTGTTCCTCCTGCCACTTAACTTCGTTAATTCCCACTATGTCCAACTCTAACCTACCTGCCCAATTAAGAGATCTGACATTCCACACTACAATCTGTAGAATGCCTTCCTCCTGAGTAGTCTCCACCTGGAGATCTAAATAGGGGACTATTTTACCTCCAGAATATTTTACCCAAGAAGATGCCATCATCATTGAACCATGCAGTAAAGCTGCTTGCCCTCGGAAAAAATTATGACTGTAGTTTCCTCTTACTTTCAGCCGTTTGCAGTACCAGCACAACAAGGTCTTTTTGGTTGTTGTTATGAGGCCAGATCAGTCAATCATATGTAATGTTGCTCCTGCAACTACTGAAAAAGCCGTTGCCCTCTTCGTGAAACACATTTGTCTATCTCTCAGCATACACCCCTCCATCGTGGTTACACCTACAGTACATCTCTATCGCTCTCACCACCAATGGCAGGGTCCATGATTCATGTGGGGGAGGGGATGGGAAAAAACTGAACGTTAATAAATTATAAAAGTATATAGAACAATCTTATTATGCATCTAACTAAGAGAATGACGTCCACCTTGAAATTTATTTTGCATTATGTTAAGTTGTGCAAAATTCTAATTAGTGACTTAATTAAATATTGAGGGGTGTCCTCTAATTTGTAAAAAAAATATAGCCACAAAAATACAGTGTCAAAGTTCACAATCTAACAAGTATGGGCACAAAATTTTCTCTGTAAAATTGTATGTCTGAACTTTCAGTGTCATTTATCTTGCAAGTTAATTAGTTACAGGCAATTCAAATTATGTTCTTACGAAGATCAGAATGACTCCTTTCTAATGAACAGTAGCAATACTTCAGGTTCTGCTGATTAGCTCATAATGATTTCCAGTTTGCATATTTAGTAGAACTTTCAGTTAGCCATAACTTTTAATTAATCAAGCTGTTTGTAAAACTAATTGCGTCACTGAAATCGGCAGTTTCAGTAGAACCAATGGTATTATAAATTTAAGTGCATTTTGGCTAAATAATGCTTGAAATATTCATGTACATAGTACATATTTTGCGCGCTACTGTGTTAAAAATAGCGTGAAAAATGGAAAAAATTTGTTATTAGTGGGACTAAAAGATGTAACAGGTGTGTAGAGTTCCTAGCTTGATACATCTCAAACCATCATCCATTTTCCATCGATTGTTCATACATTAAAGTACTCCACTGTGATGATCTTCTATTGTATATTTGTTGCTCCCTCAGCTTTATTGCCAAATTATCTAGTATCCTAATCAATTGTAGCGTGTGTAAGACTTTTGCATGAGACATAACTGTATGTTCCAACTTAAGAGTGAAGTGTTGATTTATTGTGCATTTGTATATTTATAGTCTCTCTTTGCACACAAATATCATTCCTAAAATGAGTGGGGATCATTTTGGAAAAACACACACATCTACTATTGTGACAATTTATGAAAAAAAAATATTGCTGTGTTGCAGATTTCAGTGTCAGATAAATTGTCTTCAGCTAAGTAGTTGTAAAGGTTGTAGAACTGGTGGCAGCATATCAAAGTACCTAGTTTTGACCAGTTTACATGATGATCAAAAATACTTTTATTTGCAATGCCTTTGTGACTTAAAAAAAATAAAAATGATAGCAAATAAAACTTGAGAAGTATTAATGTGCATTATAATTCCAGAATGGGGATTACCCAGTCTGGTTGATCCGTATATCAGCTCAAGGCAGATATCAGATGTAACATTGTCACCATAGCACTATGATTGCCACCATAGCACTATGATTGCTTCATATTGCAGACATAGTAAGTTGAAAGAAAGGTGCGTATAATGCAGTTGTCAAGTTCCATCACTTGCAGTATTATACACTTACACAAGTTTGTAACTTTCCATATAAGTTTCACAAATTTCAGTTACTGTGCATAATTTATCTCGTAAGACTGCAAAGTGACAAAAACATAACGATGCCTATTCTTTTTTCCGAGTAAGAGAAAAGTGAAATTCCCTTTTTGTATTTCTGTTTTATGCAGTACTTTTAAAGTTAAACTGATACATCTGGTTGAGGTTGGGTGTTGTGTTATTAAATTAAATTTAAGCTATTGCCAGGTGCGAGCCGGAAATCGCACTAAAACTACACCACTTCTCTTCGAATGCATGCTGGTATGCAAACAGAATGAATGAAATAGTTAGAAACAGTGTTGGATGCAGAAATAATGATCAGACACTATGATCAACTCAGAGAAGGGACACAGCTGTTGTGTGTGCTCTGATGTGACAGCTCATCTTGCACTAGGAGTGCTATGTTGCTCACAACATCACATCAGTATTTTTCTTTAAAATAGCATGTAGTGTATTGCGCAAACGTAAAGTATGAGATATTGTTGAGGAGATATTGTCATAACAATGCAGTGACCGAGCAATCTAATGCAAAGTGTGGCAATTCATGGAGCTGGGTTAGATTCCTGCTTAGTACCAACATTTTCTATTTTACTTAATTTTTTCATTTTAATTTATTATTCACAGTGTTAAACTGTTAGTTATCTCATTTAGAATATATTCAAACAATTCAATTTATATATGTAAAATTAATGTATTCCGTTTAGTTTCAGTTTACTATCCAAATCATTACAATTTACTATCCATGTAAATCAAAAGGCTCTAGGCTATCAGTGGTAAAAAAAGCACATATATTCAGAAATTCAGTATGAAAGTGTTTTCTGTAGACAATTTGCTAAATTTCTGGAGGAGAAAATGAGTTTAAAGGGGTTAGGCAGATGACTTCAAACTTAAATCTAACAGCAGAGGGGCATGAGATGAGGCTCACCGATTTGGCTGAATTTCGAAATACTTTGGAAATATTTTCATTGCCTTCTTAGGTGTTGAGAACCAAGCCATAAGCTCAAAGACTCAAACCTTCATGACAATCTGTGATGAAGCAAGCTGGGAAAATTTTGATTCCCCTCTTGTTTTGCCATCTGCCTCCTTAAATTTGTTTTGTTGCTTTTAAATGTTAACCATCAGCATAGGTGAATATAATCTGCATTTTCATAAAAGAGAAAGGTTGGCCCTCGGTTTTAAAGAATATAACACCAGATCTAATTTTGTGCTTAGTTGTATTTATGTAATTGATTTTCTAGTTTATTTTGACTATTTCTAGTTAGTATCTTTCATTACAGTGATTGTTTGGTAACTTAAATTCTATTGTTGACATATAAAGAAATATAAATTCTGTACTAATTATAAACATTTGGAAAACGAAATGCTAGTAATCTTAAAGTATCTATTTGGTTCTGTTCAAAAATGTGTTAGCAAATCCATCCCTTCATTAATTCCGAAGTAATTAAGAGTTTTGTCAAAAGTATTGTTTACATAACGATATATGTTAATTTCATCATTTAAACAGATAATTCGGCCTAACTCTTGCAGCAGAAGAAACTGATGAAAGAACAAATTTTTTGATGTATTCAGTTAATTTAATGAGTTTTAATTGTAATTTCTGTAAATTTAACCTAGAATAATGTGTAGTTTCGGCACCTGTTATTGTGAGGATATGTAAGGGCCCGATTTTTGGTCCCAAAACAGTCAGCCCATGGCAGAGTTTCAGCCGAGGAACCTATGTTGGATAGAACAACAACAATGCGTCTGTGAAATAAGTGTCACACAATAGGCCGTGTGTTAAAACAATGGCAGTGACTGTTTCCATGCGTACCTTTCTGTTCTTCAAGAACCGTGAACTTTGTGGTTAGGTAGATGTTCAGTAGGAAACTATTGTTGCAATATGTGGAGGTTCGCCTGAAAACTATTAATGAGGCTTATCAAAAGTTATAACAATAGTGCACTGGCCAAATAACTGTGTATTATTGGGAGGTTGTGAAAAGTTATAGTAAAAGACTGTGAAACACAACTGTGCGTCTGTTGGCTACATTATTTACTGTAGTCAGTGTCCAAATTACAAACACCATTTTCAGCCAGTGTAGCAACGCAGTACGTCGACACCAAGGACAACAAACAGAGAGAAATAAAGCAGGTGGAACCGCTAAAAGTAGAGAAGAAATTTTTCCCCAACTATCAAAGAAATTGTATAAGACATTAAAACCTTATAAAACTAGTGGAGAATACTGTGTTAAAGCAGAACTTTTGAAATGGTATCTACCAAAAATAAAAAATGGGCTAAAATTAATCTTTGAGAAAACTTGGAAAACAGAAAAACTACCATCCATCCACCACATAGAGAGAGGCAAGAAACATAATGTTAACTACTACTCAGGAACTTCTTTAGAACCAGTTGCATATAACTTATTTTCCGAGATTATACTAAACAGACTAGAAATGATGCTACACTGAAATTTAGGAGAATATCAAGATGGTTCTAGGAAGGGCAGACCATGTACTGAACAAATGTTTAATCTGAAGTCAGTCATTTGCCACAGATTACTGAATTCAGAAATGTTCGTTGATTTCCAAAAGACCATTGATTCCATTGGCAGAAACTGTAGATAAAATAAAACTGTGTGAGTAGAAGCAGGTTGATGGCCTTTTCAAGTTTCTAGAATATTTCAATTGAGAAAAGGTGAACTACTATCTAAAGATTTACATTTTTGCTTGTGTCTGTGTATGTGCGGTTGGATATGGATGTGTGTGCGAGTGTATACCTGTCCTTTTTTCCCCCTAAGGTAAGTCTTTCTGCTCCCGGGATTGGAATGACTCCTTACCCTCTCCCTTAAAACCCACATCCTTTTGTCTTTCCCTCTCCTTCCCTCTTTCCTGATGAAGCAACCGTTGGTTGCGAAAGCTTGAATTTTGTGTGTATGTTTGTGTTTGTTTGTGTACCTATCGACCTGCCAGCGCTTTCGTTTGGTAAGTCACATCATCTTTGTTTTTAGATTTATGTTTTGAGTATGTTAAATTTTGAGAAGCAGTGCTGAGTGGTCTACTGCAGTACTGGCAATTCGTGGACCACTGGTACCAACATCCCCCTCCAGTGTTAAACTAAAGTTATAAAATTTAAAATTATTGAGACAGTTCAGTTTAGATGCTTAAAATTAGTATATTCAATTTAGTTATGATTACTATCCTTGTAACTAAAAAGGGTATAGGCCACCACATTGTAACACATTGGTATAATTTTGTATGAGCCGCCACTTTTAAATTCTCTGACTTGCTCTAAGGTTCACAAAACATTGATAAATGTACTCACATACTGTGAATATATTTTGTCTGTTTAATGCAGCTGTAGATCATTGGCAGTGTCTGAAGGACATTGCATAGTAAAATACAGACATTGCAAAATTTGTAAAATAATAATAATAATAATTTTTTTGTTATTATTTTGAGCTTTTCCTCATTACAGAGGCTTATATTCAACATAATAATTTACTTGGAAATTACAATACAAACAATAAACGTTCTTAAACTATATTTTCAGAATATTCCTCCAGGTGATTCGATCTTCTGTGTCCTCTTCCTCTGCGCCCATTCTCCTCATTGCGTGCTGTACATTTTAGAGCCAGGTGGTCATAGGTCGTCTTCTTCTCCCCTCCAGTTCCCACTAAATAAAACGAACCAGACTGAGAAAGATGAAAATGTACCTTTTAATATTGACAGCCTACAAGATGAAAGCATCAGAACACTCTTTGCGGCCAGGATGGAGAGGAAACTGGTTGAATCATTTGAAGGAAATATATGACTATATAAAAGCTAATGTGAAAATCATAGCAACAGAGGTGTTGGGTAAAAAAGATAGCAACCACAACCTTGCAGCAGAGTGGTGGTCAGAGGAACTAGAGGTCCTCGTTAGAGTAAAATGAAATGCGTTCCTTCAGTGGTTGAATGATAAATCAGAAGAAATAAGAGATGAAAAAAATAAGGATGGCAAAAAATGAAGCATGGGAAAGAACATGTGCCAAGGTAAATAGCAAATTAGGATTTGGGAGAGCAAAAGAAGCATGGTCAGTATTAAAAGGGCTTCAACAGGATACAAAAAGCAAAACTAATCTCCAACTGATAACACAAAAGGAATGGGAAGAGTATTCCCAAAAATTATTAAATAAGGACAGAGAAGAATATGTAGAAGAAGGAACATTGGAAGAAAAAGGACATGAAGATGATGAGATCCAAATTTTAGAAAGTGAAGTACTTCAGGCGTTGAGAACAGGAAAGAATGGTAAACCACCGGGACCAGGCAATATCAATCTGGAGTGTCTGAAATATGGTGGTGACAAAATTGTGAAACTGATAACACAGCTCTTCAACAAAATGATACATGTAGATTCAATACCCAATGAGATGAAGCTAGGTTACATTAATACAATATTTAAGAAAGGGGATCGGAAAATTTGTTCAAACTATCGAGGAATTTGTGTTACAAACACATTAATGAGAATTTTTGCGAAAGTAACTAAAAACAAACTGGAAAAAAATTTTAGAACCCAAGAAGAACAATGTGGATTCATGGCTGGGAGATCATGTGTAGACCATATTTTCACATTACGACAGATTTAGGAGAAACATAGGGAAAATAAAAAAATATAGGATTAATTTTCATAGATCTAGAAAAAGCGTATGATACTGTTCCAAGAAAATTACTTTGGAGAGCACTACATATGGCAAACATAAACCCTTCCTTGATTAAAATAATACAACAGATGTATAAAGATAACATTTGCCAAGTGAAAGTTGGTAATAAACTCACAGAAATTTAGAACAAGCAAAGGCCTTTTACAGGGCTGTCCCATGTCACCATCATTATTTAAAATCTATGTAGATATTAGCCTTAGAACATGGTCTCGTAAATGTAATAGTATGGAATTAGAAAAAAGAGATGGAGTTTACCTACATCATTTATTGTTTGCTGATGATCAAGTAGTCGTAGCACAAGATGGAAGATGCTAACTATATGTGCAATCAACTAGCAGCAGCATACAAAACTTGGGGTTTGAAGATTAATTACCAAAAACCAGAATACTTGACTAATGATTCAGATGAGCTATACATTGAAGGAAAGAAAATCAAAAAGATAAACACTTTCTGTTATTTGGGATCCATTTTAGAAATTGAGGGAAAATCAGATTCAGAAATCAATAAAAGAGTTAGTAGCGGACGGAGGGTCATTGGGATGCTTAACTCAGTCTTATGGAGCAGGAATGTAACGAACAGAACTAAAAAATTAATATACAAATCCATATTAGAGAGTGTGGTTCTGTATGGAACGGAGACCTGGACAATTAACATGAAGCACATTAAAAAATTACAAGCTCTAGAGATGGACTTCTGGAGAAGATCGGCAAGAATCTCCAGGAAAGAAAAGATAAGGAACACCGAAATAATAAGGAGAATGGAAATAAAAGAAAGAATATATGACGTATTGGATAGGAAGAAATTGCAGTGGTACGGGCATGTACGACAATTGGAGAAAACCAGAATCCCAAAATTAATAATAATAATAATAATTGTGAGCAGAAGTATTCAGAATAGTTTTTCACTGCATTTTATCAGTAAAATTTTTCTTGTTTCTGAATTATCATTTATTATTTTCTCTCCATCAGCTCACAAGTTCCAGGTCAGAAGAAACCTGAACATTTTTCTCTATTTTGTCCAAAAAGTGAGTAATGAAGCAGATCTTGGTCAGTTGCATTTGTGACCCACCTCTTTAACTAGGAGAAGTAGTGTCACCTCAAGTTTCATGCAATTACCTATGCATGCTAACCATAGCTTTAAGATTGATTAACATAAGGGAGGTGAATGTTAGTCCTCCATCCTCTGCAACGTAAGAGGAGTGATCAAAAAGTAACAGGAATTTTTTAATTTTGTATGCTTTATACATCTGATTTTTCAAACAAACAAAAAATCAATCTTGTTGGTACACGTGTTCCTGATATATGTTTGCATTTTCAGCTGTTTTAAATATTTAGTTTATTGTTGGCAGTCAGAAAGGTTATACATGTTTTCGAGTGCTCGGTGAATTTTTGTTGTTCAATAAAGGTGGATCGAAAAATTTACATTAAATTTTGCTTGAGAAATGATATAGAGTGCCACACAACATTCAAAATGTTGATTATGGCTTTTAGAAAATCTAGTATGAGTAAGCCAAGAATTTATGAGTGGTATAAACATTTCAAAGCGGGTTAAGAAGACATTGAAGATGATGACTGCACTGGATGGCCTAGTGCATCAATTACTGATGACATTGTGGAAGAAATTTAAAAAAAATGGTTCTGCAAAATAGCCTTGTCCACATCAAAGATGTTGCTGATGTTGTCAGTATATGTCAGTAAATTGCCAAGCAATTTTTTCGGTTGTTTTGGGCATGAAATGTGTAGCAGCAAAGTACAAGGGTTGACTGAAAAGTAATGCCTCCAGCTTCGTAACTATTCAACAGTTGGCAGCATTGGTATGCAGCATAGTGGCTTGTTCCATGGCCTCTTCTCTACAGGACCAGTTGGTGGGAACTCTCAGCACTGAACGGTTGTGTTGTGACAGTGTGAAGTATGGAACCCTGCACAGACGGTCTGTCAATGCGATTTAAGCAACTTGCAGTCATTACATTCTTGATGGCAGAAGGTGTCACCCCAAAGGAAATTCATCAGAGAATGAAAGCAGTTTATGGTGATTGTGTTGACGGGAGTATGTGCATCATTGGGTGAGTAAGTTTAAAGATGTTGATGCGGGAACACCTGACCTGCATGACAAACAGAGAGTTGGACATCCTGTGACAGCATGGTGTTATCCATGTTGATTTCCTTGATCGTGGAACAACAGTAAATTCAGAGTGTTACATCACAATGCTGCAAACTCTGAAACAACGGCTAACAGGGGTCCAAAAGGAAAAGGGAAATGTTTTCCTGCAGCATGACAATGCCAAACCACACACTTCATATGCCAACACAGCAAAACTTCAGAGACTGAATCTCACCACCATACGATATCCTCCACACAGTCCAGATTAGCACCGTCTGACTTCCATCTGTTGCCGATAATGAAAGACAATCTGAGGGGACATCATTATGCTTCTGATGAAGACACTGAGAGAACTGTGAGACTGTGATTGTGGAAACAGTGTTGCTTCTTCTTTGACTGCTTCAGAAAACTTGTTCATCGTTGGCAGAAATGTATCCAATTATCTGGTTATTATGTGGAAAAGTGAATATTGGTAATTAAAGATCACATTCTAAGAATCCTTACAATGTTTGATTTATTAAGATATTCCCATCCAAATCCAATTAACGAAGGTTGAGGCATTACTTTTCATTCAACCCTCGTATGTTCTGAAGCGGCTGAATATCAACCAACAACAAAGTTACGTAGACATTGCTCAGGAATTATTGAATGAAATCGATGATGATCCAGAACTTCTAAAGAACGTTATAAGAGGTGATGAAACATGGGTATAAGGGTATGAGATTGACACCAAGGGCCAATCATCTCATTGGAAACTGCCAGAAGAGCCAAGACCAAAATAATTCAACAAGTTCGATCACACGTGAAGGTTCCTCTCACTGTTTTCTTAGATTGAAATGTGGTAGGGCATCATGGGTTCCTGCTTACAGTCATAGTCAATAAGGATTACTATCTGGAAGTTATGTGCCATTTGTGTGAAATAATCCAAAGAAAATGACCAGAATTGTGGCAAAACAACTTGTGTAAATTGCATCACAATAATACTCCTTCGCACACCGCAATGCTTTTTTGTGATTTTTGGCAAAAAACAAAATTGTTATGTTGTCTCAGCTACCGTATTCTATGGACATGGTCCCCAACAACTTCTTTCTAATCCTGAAGCTGAAGAGATCTATGAAGGATGTCATTTTGCCGTCACTGATGAGATAAAAACAGAATTACTGAAAGAGCTGAACACAATAAAAAAAGTTAGTTCCAGAAGTGCTTCCAAGATTGAAAAAAGTCCTGGCACAAGTATATTACGTCTGAGGAGGGTTACTTTGAAAAGGGCAAAGTTTCTGTTGATGAATAAAGATTTTTTTAAGAAAAACAAAAATACTTGATGGTACCTTATGTACTTTACTGGACAAAGCCCCTCCCCTCTCCACTGCCTCCCTCCATTTCCGCTCCTTGCTGCTTCTAACAGAAAATGACAAAAAGTGGGAAGGTAATACACCTATGAAGAAATTATGGAAATAGGCATCTTAAAATTCAGGATATACAGTAGAACAAAACGTTTGCTTGTATTATCATGACACACTTCTCAGTTACTAATGAAAATGTTTTTCGTACTTACAGTAATTGTTCCTTTCTATCGCCCTGATCCTCCTGAGTCTCTTCACTTCACAACTCCTATTCTTTGTTTACACATTTAATTATTGCTGTGAAGAAATCCTCATGAACAAATATTTGTTATTAAATTTGTTGGTGTAATAATTTCACTTTATAGAGATGAAGCCGATGGGAGCCCTGTTATAACAAGAGATGGATTTCAGTTCCTGTTACTGGACACTGCATCACAAGTCTGGTACTTTATACTGCAGTACTTGGACACTGTTGAAACTCGTGGATTGGACTTAGTCGATTGCTTGACCTTTCTTTTCCAACTCAGCTTCAGTACCATGGGTAAGGTAAGCTAATATAGCTAGTAGGTGTCCAAGAATTTCACATAAACATATTTTTATCTTGATAATATTGGTATAAAATATGGATTTGTGAGGGTTCTATATTCAATATGAGAATGCTACATAAGCTTAACGAAGTATGATATTGTGGCACTACATTAGAGAAATGGTTTCAAGATTTCCATTGATATTTATGTCCCTTTGTGTAGGTATTGCCTCACCCCTCCTCCAAATCTATTCCTCCAGTGGTGTGGCACACTTTCCACATGTTGTTGTCCTTTACAGGTAGACTGCCTGTGGCTTTGCTTTTGGCATTTAAAATATCTCATTGGGGTTGGATTATAGGGCCACATCGGAAGATGTGTAAATCAAGTCTATATGTATTCAGGCAGAAATGGTAAGTTAATCACAGGTATAAGGTCAGCACTTTCTTGAAATTATAGTAGATCGTTTACATAATCTTTTACGCACTGCACATTCCCACATACATTAGTATTTCCTCAGATATACTGTCCATCTGTTGGTGAGGTACTTGCACACAACAAAATGCTTACTAAAGACCAGATAAACGTTGTTCTTCAAATTATGTATGTTTTGGCAGGCTGTTTGCTCACTTGGATGGTATGACAATGCGTAGCTCATCGCTTCACCTGGACTCGACAACTTCAAACTCGAACCTCACTGACTTTTACTCTCTTAGTACTAGGGATACTTGACAATCAATTTTGCTTAAAAACGACCTGTGTGAGGCAAAAATATGTTTTGTCATTGGTTAAGGGATTGTGGATGCCTTACAATCTCATGAGGCAAAACCAGGTAAATCTGACTGCATAATTGTGTTCCCCCTTCTAAGATACTTTATCAAAACAGGGCAGCCACCAACCTTCTGAGTAATCTTTAAGGATACAGGGTACTTTTCGGCTCGGTATTATGTAAAAATCAACACCTATTTCTTTCAGGCACTGTTTATGATGTATATGTTTTACAGATTGTTGATATCAGGTAGTGCAGCATATTTTCTAAACAAATTAGAAGTATTTTGAATATTTTTGAAGCTGCTTAGGGTTATAAAAAAATATTACAAAGAAATTGATGCAATTTTTTTCCAAAATGCTTCCTCAAAATTTTATGTACCATTTAATCCAATGTTGTACATTTAAAGGGGACCAAGTTTTTACCAGATATGCATGACGTTGATGGCTGAGGTACTAGACTATTTAATTCCACCTGTTATGTATGTTAAAAAGATAAAAAATATCACATCTTACATTTTAATTGTTATAATTTTTTGTAATAAAATTGTTATTTTTTCTATAATTTAGTTGATTCTGCAATAAAGCTTAGGTCTACTACATAAGTTTGGACTATTGCAAGTTACAGAAAAAAATTAAAGCAATGCTTTATAAACTTTAGGAAATATTTATACCTGAATTCTGAAAAATACAACTTGCAGGAAATTGCGAATGAAGATATGAATCCAACATCTTCAAGCTTCCTCTTGGCGTTTCTTTTAGCACTTCTTGCTTCTTTGGTAACTTGAAGAGCAAATCTTTCAGCTTCATGCACCCATTGTCTGCCACACGCAAGCAGTTGGTCTTCCGTATTAGAGGCACATTTTATGCCTAAATGTCTCAGGACTTCCAACCTTCCTATTACTCCATCATTGAAACATATCACTGCATCTAGTACACCAACTTTTAATGTATTTAGTCCTACAAAAACATTCTTGGGTAATCTTTCCCATGTGCATTGGTTGAAACTTTCATTTGTATTCTGAGTGCCCCCATGAAGACATTTACTAAGCAAAACAGGATCACTCGGGTCTCTAAAAATTGGTTTTATTTATAACAGGCTCAGGAAGAGAATCCTTATGATGGTATATTTGACCACTTTTTTTTCATTTTTGGTAACCACACCAAGAGTCTGCTGCTTTAGGGCAATGTCCATGAACAGGGTGCTCATCTGTGGACAACTTATGCAAGTAGGTGGTCCATACAACTTTTCTCATTGCTGTAACATCATTCAGAGATGCAGTTCATCTAATGGCCAGTCCATAATAACCCCGAAGAAGGTCTGTTTCAGTTTGTCAATCTGCCTCGGCCAGATAGAGATTTTCCATCAGGTAGTAACTTTCCTTTCATGTCTCTTCATAGCTTTCTCAATCTACCACCCATCCTCTTTTGCACATGTCCACAACATTCCAGTTTTGTTAGTAAGGTATCACCATAAACATTAATTTTATTGAAAGCTTTAGAGTTCCCATCACCTAGGTGCAGCATTGAATAAGTGCAAAGTTCTGTACATCATGAAATGATATTAATGTCCTTAACACAAATCACAGTAAACTGATGTTCTTTGCTCACTGTCTACATGTAAACTGAGGCAGTTGGCACACAAATATAAGCACAAGTCATTTTCTTTGCTCTTGTCGGAGATAGTAGATTCCGGAGAGAAAATTGTAAGGTTAATATCATAACATCAGTTACATTTTTTCCCTGTTTGTGTTGATACAAAGCTTGTAATTGTTCTCACTGGAATGTACTATCACTGAAAAGAGCAGAGAAACATGACTTGTGATTGTATTTGAATGCCAACTGCCTCAGTTCACATGTAAACAGTGTGCAAGAACATCAGTTTACTGTGATTTGTGTTGAGGATGTCAACTTAAGCAATAGTTCATGTCATTTACATTATTTCATGACATGCAGAACTTCACACTCATTCAGTTCTGTATTTTTATGACGATGACTTGAATATGTATACATGTCAGAGGGTTTTAAAGTTGACAGCCCCTCCCCCCAGAGGGACACTAAATGTATACAGAGCTAATGGTTAATATAGATCCTACAGTATTGAGCAGCCATCACTCAGCGAAACCGGAGTTTTCTCATTCTTATATAGAAGTAATATTAAAAATACCTTTTACATGTCATGTAGATCATCATCATCATCATCATCATCATCAATACTATCCTCTGTGGAGGGTGGGGATGTTAGATTTGCTGCAGGTGCCTAAAAGACTAGTCACAACCCAGAATTTTGCAGCTGAATGACAGGTTTCACAGATAGATACAAGCAGGGGAACTCGCTTGGCATTGAGAAACAGATTTCAGTATATACAATTTTTAGTTGCATTTCTTTAAAGTAACCCCATATAAACTTGTATAGGTTTACTAACATTTTAGTATTATGCTTGTGTAATAGTTTTCGTTCCATTATCCATGACATTATCCATACAAGGCGGATTTAAAAAAAAAAAAATCAAAGGCATTAATTCGAGAAGAAATGGAATTTTTTTCCCTAAATTTTCTTTGCAAGACATATTTTAGAGCTAAATAAAATAGTTTTGATATTATCTGTTTGTGGCAAACGTAAACCGGAAGTATCATTTTCCTCATGTTGCCACTCAAGCCCAGTAACACTTTTCACACATAAATTGAATTAAAGACCATAAAATAGCCATCCAAATGTTGTTTATTTTATTATGACCAAGATTACAGTGGATCCCACATAGGTGAACAGAGATGTATAGAGCTGTTGAAAAGTATTATATTAGATAACTCACTTTTTTGTTTTGAATTTCAGGATTACAGTACGGAAGGCATGAGTGAAGGTCTGTTGGTATTCTTACAGCACCTCCGAGAATTTGGCCTTGTCTACCAACGAAAAGTAAGTGGTCTTATTGACAAATTTGTAACAAAACATAATGGTTCAGTTATGGTAGCACATACACTGAAGAGCCAAAGAAACTAGTACACCTGCTTAATATTGCGAAGGGCCCCCCCCTGAGCAGAAGTGCCATGACATGATGTGGCATAGACTCGTAGTGCTGGAGGGAATTGACACCATGGATCCTGCAGGGCTGTTCATAAATCTGTAAGAGTATGTGGGGGTGGAGATCTCTTCTGAACAGCACGTTGCAAGACATCTAAGATGTGCTCAATAATGATCATGTCTGGGGAGTTTGGTGGCCAGTGGAAATGTTTAAACTCAGAAGAGTGTTCCTGGAGCCACTCTGTAGCAATTTTGGATGTGTGAGGTGTTGCAGTGTCCCGCTGGAATTGCCCAAGTCTGTCGGAATGCACAAAGTACATGAATGGATGCAGGTGATCAGACAGGATGCTTACATACATGTCACCTGCCGAGAGTTGCATCTAGATGTATCAGGGTTCCCCCAAACTGCACACACCCCACACCATTATAGAGCCTCCACCAACATGAACAGTCCCCTGCTGACATGCAGGGACCATGGATTAATGAGGTTGTCTCCATACTCGTACACATCCATCTGCTCAATACAATTTGAAATGAGACCCAGGCAACATGTTTCCAGTCATCCACAGGCCCAGGTAAGGCATAAAGCTTTGTGCCGTGGATTCATTAGGTTGTCTCCATACTCATACACATCCATCCGCTCAATACAATTTGAAATGAGACCCAGGCAACATGTTTCCAGTCATCCACAGGCCCAGGTAAGGCATAAAGCTTTGTGCCATGCAGTCATCAAGGGTACACAAGTGGGCCTTTGGCTCTGAAAGCCCATATCGATGATGGTTCGTTGAATGGTTTGTATGCTGACACTTGTTGATGGTCCAGCATTGAAATCCGCAGCAGTTTGTGGAAGGGTTGCACTTCCATCACGTTGAACGATTCTCTTCAGTCGTTGTTGGTCCTGTTCTTGCAGGATCTTTTTCCGGCCACAGCAGTGTCGAAGATTTGATGTCGTACTGGATTCCTGATATTCACGGTACACTCGTGAAACAGTCATACGGAAAAATCCCTACTCCATCGCTACGTCAGAGAGGATGTATCCCATCACTCGTGTGCTGACTATAACACCACGTTCAAACTCACTTAAATCTTGATACCTACCATTGTAACAGCAGTAACCGATCTAACAACTGTGCCAGACACTTGTTGTCTTATATAAGCACTGCCAACTGCAGTGCCATATTCTGCCCGTTTACATATCTCTATATTTGAATACACATACCTATACCAGTTTCTTTGATGTCTCTGTGTGTGTGTGTGTGTGTGTGTGTGTGTGTGTGTGTGTGTGTTTGGTAATTGTTACAGGAACTTGTCGATCATCTTAGAGAGGTAGAAGGGCATACAGATCATTTGCAACTTTATGTACAAGGATATTAGACTTTTAGTTATTGACACTGCGACAGTTTGAACTTTTAAATAATTAGATATGATTTGTAGTTTGAACTACTTAAAAGTATAGAACACAATGAAAGTTTTGCACTATCTATACATAAATATAAAGTAAAATTCAGATTTTAAAATTTGACCTGTGATCTCCATCCACAGACTTACACCACAGTAGTTTATATAATCAGTGTTAATGTAATTCTGTGACCGTAATTTTCACACACACACACACACACACACACACACACACACACACACACACACAAATTTGGTGGTGGGTGGATGTTGACTGTTATACAGAGTGAGCACAAAGTCTTGCCCTGATTATAAAAATTTATAGCAGAACAACCGTATGACACAATAAGCTACATTTGATGCCATTACATATTTTCGTGTTACTAGTTGTTGTGACCAATAGATGGTGGTAGTGCTCCGCAACACTGATGACGTCTGTTAGGTCACGATAGTTGCTGGCAAAATGGTGTTGAAACAGGAGAAAGCGCAGTGTGTACTTTGGTTTGACAAAACGAAATCGCCCATCAGTATTCAGCGTCAATTTCAGGCTTCTTATGGATGCAGCCCTCCTGACATTAAATTAATAAAGTAATGGTATGCAAAGTTTAACGAAACAGGCAGCGTTGAAGGTCATCCTCGAAGTGTCAGGCCTCGTGTTAGTGATGCAACTGTTGATCATGTTCAGCAGTCGTTTCAGCGGAATCCATCTAAATCAACTCGTCAAGCATCACGTGTACTTCAAATACTGCAAGCAAGTGTGGTGAAGGTTCTTCATGAAAGGCTTAGGTTGCATGCTTACAAAGTGCAAATCATGTTAGCCTTGCAATGATTTGCTGACACATGCTGAATTTGCAACTGAGATTCTCAACTGGATTTATGGCACTAATGATTTCTTAAATTGCATATGCTTTACCGATGAATCCAACTTTCATGTCAGTGAAATGGTTAATAGGCATAATGTCCGTATATGGGGTTCAGAGTCCCCACATGCCACTGTACAGTTACAGCGAGACATCGAAAAAATGAATGTTTGGTGTGGCCTCATGCATAACAAGGTTTTTGGACCGTTTTTCTTGGCAGAAAAATCCATTACTGCTAACATTTACTTAGACATTTTGCAACAGTTCATTGCCCCCCAGTTAGAAGAATATCAACCATGGACAATTTTCCAGCAAGATGGTGTACCCTCCCACTGGGCTTTGATGGTGCATGATTTCCTGGATGAAACATATCCAGATCGGTGGATTGGAAGGAACAGTCCAACACCCTGGCCACCCCGCTCTCCAGACATTAAACCCCTTGACATTTTTTCTCGGGTTATATCAAGGACAGAGTTTTCGTCACACCAGTTGCTGACGTTGACGAACTGAAGGCTAGGGTACAAGCTACTGTGGGTACTGTGACAGAACACTTGTTACAAAACACCTGGCGGGAACTGGAATACTGCCTCCACATTCTCTGAGCTACCAGGGGAGGACACGTTGAGGTTTACTATCGTAAGTGATCTTAAAAACAAGTTACACTAACCTATGTAACGGCATCAAATGTAAATTATTATGTCAAACAGTTAATCTGTAATAAATTGTTATAATCAGGGCAAGACTTTGTGCTCACTGTGTTTCTCCTGGCTGTTCCAAATAGTCCCAAACATTTGCTGGGTTATTGGGATTGAGTGATATAGTGAGCCAGTTGAGGTGCAATAGGGTCCCTAAGTGATTGTCGAATCGGTAGTATGAACACTGCCAGGAGGCGGGAAACAGTCATTCTACAGAATAGTGGCAGATATGCCATCTAGACCAGACCCAGACAGTGATGCACTCAATATTTTTCAAAGTGTGGATGTTACGCAGTGAGGAAGATACTGGATGCTTCCAGTATAGTTGTAGGAAGAGAAGAAATGTAGCATGTCAAACATCTATCCCAACCATTTCCAGAATATTTACAGGATGTCTGAAATCTGTTTCTTTATTGTGTCAGACAAAGTGAAGGACATTATTCAGAGAAAGGCAATGACCTGGAATCTGCCTAACTGTTTTGGTGGGTCAGATGATAAACACACAAAAAGTAATGGCACTTGTATGTTCAGGATGACTTGGCAAGATACATCTGATTTTTTTAAAAGATGTGTTTTTGTGTTTGCAGATGAAGACACCATATTTGTAATAGTAGAGACAGTAAATACGAACTCCTCATTGATAGATGAGATTTTATGAATAGAGACAGTAAATACGAACTCCTCATTGATAGATGAGATTTTATGAGATTAATTATGGATTAACTTTGGATCAATTTTTCAACGAAAACATCTGAGTTTACCATAATCACTTCCATTACCAGATTAATGTTTAAGGTTCCTTTTTGTTCTATGACAGTTGGTAAGGTGTTTCCCTGTTACACAAATGTAATGAAATCAGTCCTATGGGATCTCTTTACAAATGAACAAAAAATACTCGATAACAAGTTTTAAGAGGATGAAAATCAGCACAACGTGCATTTGGTATATCAACATGCAAAATGGGAACTATTAGCACACTATTGTGATGCAATCCTTCAAAAGCTGATGTTATAATTCAGGGTATTTGCTTGTTGCATGATATCCTGATTTATAATGGGACGTTCTCAAGACCTCGGTGCAGCAATACCATAACAGGAAGTCAAATAAACAATTAATTACAACAGCAACAGCTATATCCAAGATTTATTGAAGTACATGTGTCCACATATTTCCTGAAACACTCTACCATTTCATTTTGTAACAACTATTGTATTCACTAAACACTCTTACGTATAACATTTTATTTGCAACAATGTTAAAGATGATGGTATTGTTGCTTCAATTAAGACAAGCACTGAAGTAAAATGTTTCTGATAGGAATTGATTTTATCGGATAAATTCTTTCAAATTATAGCTTTCATTAAGTTCAGTCTCATTATCCACCAAACTGTGTGTCACTGTGTTACCCAGAATGAAACCATCACAGAACCACCTAAATGAGGCAAAAATGCAGTTCCTCAGACCACACTGCCAGTTCCAGTCATTACTGTTTAGTTTTTGCATTGTATGGCCCATTGGAGACTTGCCACTTTATGTGTTGATGTGAGCAATGGCCTTTTCCAAGGTACCCGATTCAGTACCTCCATTGCTTGTAGTTCCCTTCAATGTTTGTCCAGAATGTGGTCGAGGTAGACCTGCATTCATTGATAGTAGCAATTCCTTTCGGGTTTGAAAAGGCCTGAGACTCATCTCAGGTCCCTGTACAATAGGATCTTTTTACGACCCCTGTTGTTCTGCATTTGTGCAGGCTTAGACCGTAGATGACAAAAACCATGCATGATGTGATTATATTGAAACCATCATCGATCAGCTGATAGCTGACCGCTTTATTTGCCATCAACTTATGGAGTACTGTTCAGTTTATCTTTATTATATTATTTTCTTTAAAGGTTTCTTAATTATGATGAAATCTCATATAGTGTGTGGTTGCACCAAAAAAAATTTGAAAACACATTTTTTTGGATTGAATCAGTGGATATACAGGCTGAAGCTAAAGAGTGATATCATTACCAAGCAGATTGGAATGATCTATTTGAGAGTGATTGATGATGTTTAAATATTAGGAACTGAATGATTGGGGTAGTTTATGTTGTAAAAATATATTAGTCCTCACATCCAAAACTCAATGAATGATGTAGATTTTGAGACAACATAAAGTTATCTAACTCACTACAAGATTCTCATGTATTATGCTTTTTATTGGTAAAATGTTTGAGTGGAGCAAAGACAAAGATGTCTTTTTAAAATCACACAGTGATTATTGGTCTTAATTTTCATAGCCAATCAAAGAGTGGTAAATGGACAAATTAGGTATCAAATTCGATTGCGTGAGATCTGGTTTTGCAAAAAATAAATAAATTATCTGAAATTTTGTGGCAGATTGAAACTGTATGCCAGACTGGGACTCAATTGCGGCACATTTGACTTTCATGGACAAGTGCTCTACCATCTGTGCTATTCAAGCATAATTCACAATCTGTTACCACAGCATTATTTCTGCAGTACCCCACCTCTTAACTTCCAATCCTTGCAGAAGTTATCCTGCATACCTGATGGACTAGCACTCCTGAAAAGGCTATAAGTTTGGAAGATCAGGGACAAGGTACTGGTGAAAGTATAGCAGTGAGGACAGGTCGGGAGGCATGCTTGGATAGCTCAGTCAGTAGAGCACTTGCCCGCAAAAGGCAGAGGTCCCAGGTTCTATGGGTTCCAGCCCAATACACATTTTTAATGTGTTACTAAGTTTCAAATCAGCACATACTCTGAATTTTCACTCTGCAACAATCTGGAAGAGTTTTAATTATTTGAATGTAATCCAGGTAAAATATCCTCTAGTATTTTTAAAAATTCTAAATTAAACATTAAACTTTAACTTTTCTGTCAACACCTCATTTGCATTCTCCTTGACCTATATACTCTAATAATAATTTAATACTGATACATATTTAGATATATTTCATGCTTCCTGAACAAAACATGAAAATAAAACCATTTAAAAAGTCCAACAATGGAAAATCCAGGATGGAATAATGACAGTATTATGAAAAGGAAAATTGCCACTCACCATATAGCGGAGCTGTTGAATCAGGCATTTTATGAAATGATTTGCCTACATGTAAGAAATAAATTTGAAGAGAAACAAGGGAGTGATTCATTTGAAACATTTATTGGACATAATGAGTATACATGGTGTATGATATGAATAAGGCTCTAATGTTACAAGAGATACTCAAGGTTTGCATCTTCAGATGCCATGCGTGCCTGATACTGATGAGCGTTAGCTGCCAGACACGCTCAGACTGCGACAAGATCCATTCCAGACTCTACAGGATTGCTGTACGTGAGAGATTGCATGGCTCCCCACAGAAAGCAGTCTAGTCTCAATAAATCCAGTGAATGAAGGGGCCAGGGAACTGGTCCGCCACAGCCAATCAACCAGTGCAGGAATGACCTGTTCAAATGCCTACAAACAGCCAGTCCAAAATGAGCAGGTACATCATCATGTTGGAATCAAATGCTGCACCCAGATTTTCTGGAACATCTTCAAGCAAGCCAGGAAGAACCTGTTGCAGAAAGGTCTGATAATTCATGGCGGTTGTTGCAGTTCCACCTGCTTTTAATTCTTCATTTGATGATTGTTGTCCTCTGTGTCAATGTGCTGCGTTGCTACACTGGCTGAAAAATGGATTGTGGATTCTGACACACACTACTGTAAATCATGTAGCCAACAGGTGCACAGTTGTGTTTCACAGTACTTTAATTTTCACTTTGCTCAACCCCGAATATTACACAGTTACATGGCCAGTGCACTATTATTTAACATTCAATATGCCTCATTAATTGTTAGCAGGCAAAACTCCACATACTGCTACAATAGTTTCCTGTTGAACATCTACGAGCAGTAAAAACATAACCACACAGTTCACAGTTCTTGAAAAACAGTCAGGTACATGGAGCAGACATTGTCACTGTTTTTACACACAGCCTAATTGTTTAAAAGTTATTACTGTTAAGTTGAAGCATTGTTGTTGTTCTAAACAGCACACATTACTCGTCTGAAAGTCAGGCATGGACTGACTGTCTCGTGACCAAGAATCTGGCCCTTATATATCATCAAAATAATCGGTACTGAAACTACACATTGTTTAAAATTACATTTACAGAAATTACAATTAAAACTTAACTCATTAAAAGAACTGAATACATCAAAAAACTCCGTCTTTTAAACAGTTCCTTCTACTACAAGTGCTAAGCCAAATTATTTGTTTAAATCATGAAATTAACAAATATAGTTACATAAACAATACTTTTGACAAAACTGTTAATTACTTTGGAATTAATGAAGGGCTGGTTTTGCTAACATGTTTTTGAATAAAGCTAAATAGATACTTTAAGATTACTAGTACTTCATCTTTCAAATGTTTACAATTTTTACAGAATTTATACTTGTTTATATGTCAACAGTAGAATTTAAGTTACGAAACAATTACTGATTTCACCCTATAACAAAAGATACTAACTAGGAATAGCCAAAATAAATTAGAAAATCAATTACATACATAAAACTATGCACAAAATTAGATCTGGTGTTATTTACTTTACTGACTTAAGTAGTCACCTGCCAAACCCTGGAGAACACCTACGACACCTGCTGGAGAACTGGTATCCTCTGCACTCTTTATATGTGGAGCTTCCGTGGGCGCCTGCCCTGTTTTCTTCGGGCATTTTTACAAGACCGAGTTTTCAAGGTGCGTTTGGGTTCTGCTTTGTCGGACACCTTTATTCAGGCAAATGGTGTGCCTCAGGGTTCCATCCTGAGTGTCGTCCTCTTTACCATCACCATTAACCATATCATAGCCTGTCTCCCACCGGGCATCTGCGGCTCCCTTTTTGTCGATGATTTTGCCATCTATTGCAGTTCTCCATGGACCTGTCTCACTGAGTGGCATCTTCAGTGCTGTCTTGATCATCTTCACTCCTGGAGCATTGCCAATGGCTTTTGCTTTTCCACTGACAAAACTGTCTGTATGAATTTCTGGTGGCGCAAATGGTTTCTCCCACCATCTCTACATCTTGGGCCTGTTACCCTGTGAACACAGGATTATAAATACAAAATCATGAACAAAGGATTATAAATACAAAATCAAATAAGGCTGAATTGGGAGTAGGTTTAATAATGAATAAGAAAATTAGAACACAGGTAAGCTGCTATGAACAGTGTGGTGAACACATTATTGTAGTCAAGATAGACATGATCCCACATCCACCACAATAGTAAAAGTTTATATGCCAATCAGCACAGCAGATGAAGAGATTGAGGAAATGTGTGTTGAGAAAAAGAAATTATTCAGATAGTTAAATGAGATGAGAATTTAATAGTCATGGGGACAGGAATTTGATAGTAGGAAAAGGAGGAGAAGGAAACATAGTAGGTGAATACAGACTTGGGGGAAAGGAATGAAAGAGGAACTGCCTGGTAGAATTTTGCACATAGCACAATTTAATCATTGCTAACGCTTGGCTTAAGAACCATCGAAGAAGGTTGTATTCACTAGGAGACACCAGATAGTTTCAGATTTTATATAATGGCAAGATAGAGATTTCAGAACCAGATTGTAAATTGTAAAACATATTCAGGGGCAGACGTAGACTCTGACCACAATTTATTGTTTATGAACTGTAGATGAAAGCTGAAGAAACTGCAAAAAGATGGGAAAATAAGGAGATAGGACTTTGATAAATTGAAAGAATCAGAAGTTGTTGAGAGTTTCAGAGGGAGCACTAGGAAACTATTGACAAAAAAAGAGGAAAGGAGTACAGTAGAAGAAGAAGGGATAGCTTTGATTGATGAAATAGTGAAGCCAGCAGAGGATCAAGTAGGTAAAAAGACAGAGACTAGTAGAAATCCTTGGGTAACACAGGAGATATCGAATTTAATCGAATTTAATTGATGAAAGGAGAAAATATAAAAACACATTAAATAAATCAGGCAAAAGCAAATACAAACACATAAAAATCTGATTGACAGGAAGTGCAAAATGGCTAAGCAGGAATGGCTAGATTTAGAAGCAAGATAGATACTGCCTGCAGGAAAATGAAAGAGACTTTTGGAGAAAAGAGAACCACCTGTATGAATATCAAGAGCTCAGGTGGAAAACCAATCATAAGCAAAGAAAGCTGAAGGGTGGAAGAAGTACATATTTAGAGGGTCTGCACAAGTGAGATGTAGTTGAGGGCAATGTTATAGAAAAGAAAGAAGATAGATGAGATGGGAGAAATGATATTGTGAGAAGAAATTGACAAAGCTCTGAAAGATCTTAAGTCAAAACAAGGCCCCTGGAGTAGACAACATTGAATTAGAATTACTGATAACCTTGGGAGAGCCAGTCATGACAAAACTCTTTCATCTGGTGAGCAAGACGTACAAGACAGGCGAAATACCCTCAGACTTCAAAGAGAACATAATAATTCCATTTTCAAAGAAAGTAGGTGCTGACAAGTGTGAATATCATTGTACTGTCATTTTAATAAGTCGTGGTTGCAAAATACTAACATGAATTCTGTACAGAAGAATGGAAAAACTGATAGAAGCCGACCTCAGGGAAGATCAGTTTGGATTCTGAAGAGATGTAGGAACACGCAAGGCAGTACTGACCCTTTGACTTCTCGTAGAAGATAGGTTAATGAGAGGCAAACATACATTTATAGCATTTGTAGACCTAGAGAAAGCTTTTGACAATACTGACTTAAATACTCTCTTTGTAATTATGAGGGTAGCGGGGATAAAATACAGGAAGCAAAAGGCTATTTACAACTTGTAAGGGTGGAGGGGCATGAAAGGGAAGCAATGGGTGAGAAGGGAATGGGACAGGCCGTGAAGTTATTCAATCTGTACATTGAACAAGCATTAAAGGAAACAAAAGAAAAATTTGGAATAGCAATTAAAGACCAGGAAGGAGAAATAAAAATTCTTTCAGAGACAGCATAGGACATGGAAGACCAAGTGAACAGATGGACAGTGTCTTGAAAGGAGGATGCAAAATGAAGATAATTTCATGTACTTTAATTAAATAAGGTGATGCTGAGGGAATTACATTAGGAAATGAGACACTTAAAATAGTAGACGAGTTTTACTATTTGGGCAACAAAACAACTGACAATGGCCAAAGTAGAGAGGATATAAAATGTGGACGGGCAATGACAAGAACAGCATTTCTGAAAAATGAAATTTTTTAACATCAAGTATAGATTTAAGTGTCTGGAAGTCTTTCCTGGAAGTATTTGGATGGAGTATAGCCCTGTATGGAAATGACACACAGATGGTAAAGAGTTAAGGCAAGAGGAGAATAGACACTTTTGAATTGGATGGTACTGAAGAATGCTGAAGATTGGCTGGGAAGATCATGTAACTAATGAGGAGGTACTGAATAGAACTGGGGAACAGAGAAATTTGTGACACAACGTGACTAGGAGATGGGACACAACCTGACTAAGAGATGAGATCAGTTGATAGGACACATTCTGAGATATCAAAGGCTCCCCAGTTTAGTACTGTTGGGAAGAATGGGGGGTAAAAATTATAGAGGTAGACCAAGAGATGAATACAGAAGCAGATTCAGAAGGATGTAGGTTGCAGTAATTACTCGGAAGATGAAGAGTCTTACACAGGATAGAGTTGCATCGAGACCTGCATCAAACCGGTCTTCGGAACTGAGGACCACAACAATAACTTATCCATGGAATTATACTTACTGATAAACAGAAGCGGAAGAGGAAACAAAATGGAAATTCATGAGTTAAAAAAATATGTGATGTATTTCGTTTGTTATAAAATCAAGAAAAATTTACAGAGAACTTCGCTGTATGAGTACACTATTCAATATGACGCTTCCACCCCTCTGACCTGGATGCATGCCCGGATTCAGTTTGGAAGAGAATAAACAAAGCTGTTATATCGTCTCCTGGCCCCCAACTGTTTTAACTGGACCTCGATATCATGGATGCTGCCACTGGGGTGCAGTTGACATCAGAGCTGGTCCTAGACGTTCTATTGGTGGCAGATTTGGGGATCTTGGTGTCCACAAGAGTACCTCAACACCCTGCAGACGGCTCATAGAGGCATGCATTGGGCGTCGGCGAGCATTGTCACAGAATAGGTAACACAAGAGGTCGTACGATGTCCGCGTCGTACTGTTGTGCCATCAGAATTCCCTCAATCAATACAAGCCAGATCGCCCATATACGCTGATGATTGTCGTCTGGGGGAGTGGAGGGGGTTAGTGCAGAACTGCAATTGATCACTGAACATAATGAAATGCCATTCATCAGCATTCTGTCCTTCTTGGTCACGGCCTCACTCCAAACAACAATGTTTATGTTGTGGTGTTACCATCCCACGCATAGACTGTTGTTAACTTGCAAGTCCAGCTGCTGCTAATCTTCGAGCAGTGTATAGAACAACAAAGAATGTTGCAGGGAGTCCAACACTTGTTTTCAACAGAAGTAAAGGGGTTACGATGTGCTTGGTGCATAATACCACAATCGGGCCACTATCACATCTGAATGCCCTACAAATCTGGATATAGCACGATTCGATCAGCCAGCCAAATGGAGACAGACAGTGAGCCCCCCTTTCAAACGTATTAGGTTAGGTCAGTTCTGATAATGCTGTCTCACATGAATACACAGCATCTGTGTATCCAAAGTACTCAACTTTTGATGCCATTTTCGCTTGTTATAAACCGTAACAGGTCTGGTAACAATAGTAAACGCAAACAAAACTAATGTGCTCTGGTGTCCATTCTATTTGTTGCAGAGAATTGCAATGCTAATCATTAATGCTAAAGACTTTGATGGTATACGTGAACCAAGTTATATTGTCATCTGACGATATCATCTGCATGCTTTGCTTTGTTTGTTGGAAGTGTATATATTAAACCCATTTCGTTTCAAGTGGCTAAGTAGATTGCAAGGAATTGGGAGCATCAGACTATACCTTATTAGAAAGATTTAAATACCAGTGATATCTCATTTAAAGTAAAGGCATTTTGTAAAGTTTTTCCCTCAGAATGAAGTTTCTTATTTAAGAGAGACTAGTAGTGTCTCAGCAACTGAAGTTATGAGCAACCGAAGAATTGTTGTTTGGGGATTGATAAAAGTTTTGCATGTACTTTTTTCCAGAGGAATTAGGAAAGTATAACATGAAAATAGATCAGCATTGTAATAAACTGTGCAAATGATGATATCGTTATTGCCACAGAAAGGATATCCTATGAACAGCATATGAAGTATGTTAAAAAAGATTTTAAGAACAGAATCAAAGTTAATTTTTAAAAATTGTAAATGTATACCTTACCAAAACTAAGAAACCCTGAACAAGAAGAGAATTTTATCATCTGAAACTTGACAGTACATTACAACCGCAATCCTTGATCAGTTGTCTGCAGTTACCTCTAATGCTGGTGTTCAAACTAACTGCCATCATGCAGACAATGCACCTGAAAATGATGATGGACACTGCTGGACGCAGACCTTAATGTCAATTTTGGCATTTCTGTACAGGTGATATTCTCCTGCAGGTCAATAAATGCTCGTGGTATATTGGTGAACACTGTAGACTTGCGGTGCCCGAAAGGGAAAAGTGGCATCAGGTCTGGTTACCTAGTCGACCATTCCACCAGACTCCATCTGCCAGTCTAACACTCAGGGAAAAACCTCACCCAGGAGTCGGCAGACGCTTTGTCCAAAGTGTGAAGGTGCACCGTATTGCTGGGAGGAAAACCTACATCTCTGTCCATGAGGCAGATTGTCCAAATAGAGCATTAACGGGATGATGTATGCAGCATGTGTGTGCTGTTAAAAAATATGGGACCAATGAGGACGTCTCCAGGTATACCACACCACACATGTAACATAGTGTTAGTCTCACTGCCTTGACAGTAAGACTAGGATCGTCATTTGCCCACTAGATTGCATCATGTCTCTCCACCCTCCTGTACAGGTGGAAACTGGCTTCATTGCAAAAGACAATGTCAGCTTCAAAGTTCTGTTGCTGTGTGCATCTTTCTTCAAACCATTCACAGAACTGCACCTGCCTGTCAGTATGATCATCATCGAGTTCTTACACATAATGGTTTTGATATGCATGGAAATGATTATAGAGGACAGTATCCTGGACAATGAGACTCAGCTGATGCCGCAGTCCCGTGCCACGTTCCTTGTTCACAGAGTTGGACTTAGTATCACCTTAGCTAGTACGGCTACCGATTGCATATCCGCTGTTGGTGTGCGAGGTCTTTCAGAATGTCTTGTCATCAACGCTGAACTGTTCCATTAAATGACCAGTCATTCTGCTGCTGCTTCCTGTTGAATCATGCTTGCCACATGGATGGGAACGATTACCATCTTCTCCTGATGTGTGTACATTGCTGTACAAGCCACTACCCTCCAGAACAGCATGACACCACACAGCTGTGTTAATTGATGCCCTGTTAATACACTACATTAATACATTTTCTACAGACAACTGGCCTTGTGGTACTACACACTGCATGCAACTATTAATTTTGGCTGTGTGAGGCTGGGTCGGGGGGGGGGGGGGGGGGTGTCATCGCTCTTGTTGTAGTTTTCACTATCTCCGCTAATACCATATTTGTCATGTGAGACATAACTTTTGTATCACTCTGTATACTGTATCTGCAAGTACTCATTAATGCACTTTTATTTCTGTGTCCAAAGCATTCAGTTTTCCCAACTAACCTAGTTTGATGTCCAAATTATGTTGGAAATCTGATTATATTATGTTGTGTCCACTAATTTATACCACTTTATTCAGATCGAAATTTGTTCTCTGTTTGTTGACAGCAAAGGACAATTTCTTGCTTCCAGTTTTCTAGATGTGAAAGGAAACACTAGTTTTTGTACTGATACCATGACGTTCCAACTTAAATAAGTGTGTTTTTATTAAATTTATGCAGTTAATATTCACATTAAGTTTTAGATTGACATTGTTATGTATAACTAGTATTTAAATGTAATATGTTGCAGCGCAAAGCTGGTCGATTCTATCCAACGCGATTGGCACTCAATCTCGCATCTGGCCAAAGCAAGATATTGACAGAGGCTGCGACTGAAGGCTACATTGTTGTTGAAACAAATTATCGTGTATATGCATACACCAGTTCCAATTTACAAGTGGCACTTGTTGGCCTCTTTTGTGAACTTTTATACAGGTATTATTTTGACACATAGAATTTTTTTAATATTTAAGATCTGTGTCAGACTAGTAAATAAGAAATAAAAATTATTATATGAACAAGTTATCATATTTTGATATAAAAGTTCTTTTTCAAGTTCTATTAATTTATCACATTTTGCTCAGATTACTGTGTATCAAAAAGAAAGTTTAGTCAAGAAAATATTTAATTATAACACACACAAAAGTAAATTATATTATCCTAGCTTTTGAAACTGTTGGCACATTTCTCAGGGAGTAGAGAAGGATACATAGGGGAAGAGGATAAAATAAGAGTCAATCACTCTGCCCCTTTCTAACCTTTCCCAGACCCCCTCCCACTCTGAAGAAGTAACTAATAGTTCCAAAAAAACTGTGATAATGTTGTACTTCTTATTTTAATTGTGCCTATCAGCAATACTGAATATTTTGCCTCCTGCAGAAATATTCTGGAGGGCATAACATATCCATGAAAATGTCAATTAAACTCCTTTCATTTCGAGAATGGTATCTAAGGAGGTCTCATGGAGTTGCAAGTGTCATATCTAAAGATAGAGCCAGGGATTTTTATATATATATATCCCTGGCTCTATCTTTAGATATGACACTTGCAACTCCATGAGACCTCCTTAGATACCATTCTCGAAATGAAAGGAGTTTAATTGATATATATATATATATATATATATATATATATATATATATATATATATATATATATATAAAAAAAGAAAGATGATGAAACTTACCAAACAAAAGCGCTGGCAGGTCGATAGACACACAAACAAACACAAACATACACACAAAATTCTAGCTTTCGCAACCAATGGTTGCCTCGTCAGGAAAGAGGGAAGGAGAAGGAAAGACAAAAGGATATGGGTTTTAAGGGAGAGGGTAAGGAGTCATTCCAATCCCGGGAGCGGAAAGACTTACCTTAGGGGGAAAAAAGGACAGGTATACACTCGCACACACACACATATCCATCCACACACATATATATATATATATATATATATATATATAAATATAATGGAAGGAAACATTCCACGTGGGAAAAATTATATATAAAAACAAAGATGAGGTGACTTACCGAACAAAAGCGCTGGCAGGTCGATAGACACACAAACAAACACAAACACACACACAAAATTCAAGCTTTCGCAACAAACTGTTGCCTCATCAGGAAAGAGGGAAGGAGAGGGGAAGACGAAAGGAAGTGGGTTTTAAGGGAGAGGGTAAGGAGTCATTCCAATCCCGGGAGCGGAAAGACTTACCTTAGGGGGAAAAAAAGGACAGGTATACACTCGCACACACGCACATATCCATCCACACATACAGACACAAGCAGGAAATATGTCTGCTTGTGTCTGTATGTGTGGATGGATATGTGCGTGTGTGCGAGTGTATACCTGTCCTTTTTTTCCCCCTAAGGTAAGTCTTTCCGCTCCCGGGATTGGAATGACTCCTTACCCTCTCCCTTAAAACCCACTTCCTTTCGTCTTCCCCTCTCCTTCCCTCTTTCCTGATGAGGCAACAGTTTGTTGCAAAAGCTTGAATTTTGTGTGTGTGTTTGTGTTTGTTTGTGTGTCTATCGACCTGCCAGCGCTTTTGTTCGGTAAGTCACCTCATCTTTGTTTTTATATATATATATATATATATATATATGATGTGACTTACCAAACGAAAGCACTGGCAGGTCGATAGACACACAAACATACACACAAAGTTCAAGCTTTCGCAACCAACCAACGGTTGCTTCATCAGGAAAGAGGGAAGGAGAGGGAAAGACGAAAGGATATGGGTTTTAAGGGAGAGAGTAAGGAGTCATTCCAATCCCGGGAGCGGAAAGACTTACCTTAGGGGGAAAAAAGGACAGGTATACACTCTCTCTCGCGCGCGCGCGCACACACACACACACACACACACACACATATCTCCACCCGCACATACACATACGCAAGCAGACATTTGTAAAGGCAAAGAGCTTGGGCAGAGATGTCAGTCGAGGCAGAAGTACAGAGGCAAAGATGTTGTTGAAAGACAGGTGAGGTATGAGCGGCGGCAAATTGAAATTAGAAATTAGCGGAGAATGTGTGCTTGCACATGCCTATTGTGTTGTACTAATTGTCATCCCATACACATTGTGCTTATCTGTGCAAGTACTCTTTGCAGGCATTACAGTTTTGTAAAAGAATATATGATCCTTTCCAAACATAGGACATCATTGTCAAATGCTACGATATAGCATCTGTGACACTCATATGTTTCCAAGCTCTTTGTATGTATCAAAACATGTGGTGCGTGGTTGAAATGATCTCAGTGACAAATCTAAAGTGTACAGTGAGAACTATTACGTGTGCAGCAACGAGGTTGCAGTGGGAATCCATTTACATCGATTGGATGAATGTTATGAAAACAATCACTCGAAACCGACATTTCACGTAAGTCACATGCAACGAAAATCTGTAACGCAACCATCTGTGTGTGGCATGTTTATAATTATGTTTTATTTATATTTTAGGACAATTAATCTATAAAAACACACCAAATGTCAGAAAGAAAGCGTGTAAAACATCTGATGATGAATCATGATGATTCGAAACCAGTAACGGTTTCCTTTGAATAAAGGAACTCAAAGTAAATTTGTGGCTGGTTGCTGTCCCAACACCATCATCATCATGTTTATTTGCATACCCTGTCACAAAGGGTATTAGTTCAGTACTTCTCAAGAATCTGTTTTTCTTGAGACTCTTAATCCCTACATTAAAATAAATCATTATGGTGATATTTGTGCTGCTTGGTGCTTCCTCCACTGATGACAATATATCTTTCCTCATTATGTAGTCAGATCTCAATACTGATGGGCTACCATGACAATTATAACAGCTTCTTGTTATAACCCTTTTATACGTCGTCTAGATATGCATCATAAGGGGCCACTCAAAAGAAAATGAGACAGATGGTATAAAGACCAGTAAACTGTTTATTGTTTCAAAAGTAATTGTCATAATTGTTAATACATTTATCCCACTGTAAGACAAAACGGTCAGCGCCTCTGTGAAAAACTGTTCAGTTGCCTACAGAACCATGATTGTACCCAGGCATACACCTCTTTATCCAAAGCAAATTGACAGCCACAAATGTCTTTCTCCAGGGCTCCAAAAATATCGAAATTGCATGGGAGAAATCAGAATTATGTGGCGGACATGAAAGGGCTTCCCAGCAAAACTACTCTAGAATAGTCAAAACAACCTTGGCAACGTGAGTGCAGCCCACATCCTCCATACAATCCTGTCCCTCCCCAGGTGATATCCATGTTTTTGAAGCCCCGAAGAAAGACATTCATGGCTTTCGATGAAATCATATTTCAGATTCCCTAAGTTCATCTGTTTACATTAAGCAACTGCAAAACCTGTAAGTTTTGACTTGCTTTGTCTCTTCTATGAGCCTCCATGGGAGCCTGTGTCGATTATTTTTCTGGAAGCTCGTGTTGATTCTTTTTCTTTGCACATGTATACTGTAGGTTACGTCTAGCAATTACAATTTAAATTGAGTCATGCAACAAGCTAGGAAGAGCTTGAGTAAATTCAGGCAGGAAGAGTCCTCTAAAAAATTACAGAAAAAAATGTTAAAGGTTAAATACTATCTTGGTCCTACTGGAATCATAATGTTATCCTAAAATGAAACCAAGATGTGTATGGAAGAAGGTTGTACAAGATTATTTACCACCGTGTCTAATTCTAATTTTTTAATGCATTCATTGTGGCCTTCAATCCTTCAGGACCTTTTATCATATGTACACTTAGCTATGCTGTCTAAAATGGGCAGTATATTTTTTTGAAGCGTGTTGAAGATTATCATTGTACAGCCCACAGCAGAGTTTCACTGCCTGCATGTCAGCTTAAGAATTCCTGTACCATTTTCTAGGTTGCCCCAGTCCTATTTTATGTATCTTCTCTTCCAATTCTTTTCTTACCATTTCCTACAACTTCGACCTTTCTTTCCCATGAATGTTATAACATAGGTTTTTAAGTCTTGCCTGTCGCATGTCGTTAATGTGTTGTCATCTCTTACTCAGTACAGCTCTCCAATCTTACCCATCTCATGGGGGAGGATTTTTGGCAGTGAAATGTATTCAGCTGCCCCCTTACCCAAATTACGGAATAGTTGTTTACAACATTCAAGGCATGTTACTTGTGTTCTGCTTAAATTACAATACCAAGATGTGTCCAGTATGCTTGTAAAAGTGTTCTACAGATGAATAAATCTTTTGCTGCTGCTGCTACTACTACTACTACTACTACTACTACTGAGCTAATAGATATGATCAGTAATATATGGTTGGCTCTCCTAACAATTTTCTGTTTGTTTGAGGTCAAAATGAGCACATGAAAACAAGCATTTGCACTTTACTGTTGGTATAAGATAGTACTGTATTGAAGATGACATTAATTACTTTTTAATATTTTCTCATACATACGTACCTCAGTGAAACAGATAGCTGTACCGTAGGTGCAACTACAACGAAGGGGTATCTGTTGAGAGACCAGACAAAAGTGTGGTTCCTGAAGAGGGGCAGCAGCCTTTTCCATAGTTGCATGGGCAACGGTCTGGATGATTGACTGATTTGGCCTTGTAACATCAACCAAAATGACCGTGCTGGTACTGCGATATAGTGGGAATTAGTGACAGGAGGAACAAGACATGTGGTCAGTGAATACAGGGTTATAAAATCAAAATCAAATAGGGGTAATGCAGGAATAGGTTTAATAATGAATTAAAAAAAATAGGAGCATGGGTCAGCTACTACGAACAGCATAGTGAACACATTATTATAGCCAAGGTAGACACAAAGCCCACACCTACCACAGTAGTACAAGTTTATATGCCAACTAGCTCTTCAGATGACTAAGAGATTGAATAAATATATGATGAGTTAAAAGAAATTATTCAGATAGGAAGGGAGATGAAAATGTAATAGTCATGGGGGACTGGAATTCAATAGTAGGAAAAGGGAGAGAAGGAAAAGTAGTAGGTCAATATGGAATGGGGCTAAGGAATGAAAGAGGAAAGCACCTTGTGGAATTTTGCACAGACCATAACTTAATCATAGCTGACACTTAGTTTAAGAATCGTGAAAGGAGGTTGTATACGTGGAAGAGGCCTGGAGACATTGGAAGGTTTCAGATAGATTATATAATGGTAAAACAGAGATTTAGGAACCAGGTTTTAAATTGTAAGACATTTCCAGGGGCAGATGTGGACTTTAGATTAAAACCGAAGAAACTGCAAAAAGATAGAAATTTAAGGAGATGGGCCCTGGATAAACTGAAAGAACAAGGTTGTACAGAGTTTCGGAGAGAACATTAGGGAACGATTGACAGGGATAGGGAAAAGAAATACAGCAGAAGAAGAATGAGTAGCTCTGAGAGATGAAATCATGAAGGCAGCACAGATGATCAAGTGGGTAAAAAGACGAGGGCTAGTAGAAATCCTTGTGTAACAGAAGAGATATTTAATGTAATTAATGAAAGGAGAAAATATATAAATGCAGTAAATGAAGCAGGCAAAAAGTAATACAAACGTCTCAAAAAAGAGATCAACAGGAAGTGCAAAATGGCTGAGCAGGGATGGCTAGAGGACAAATGTAAGAAAGTAGAGGCTTATATCACTAGGGGTAAGATAGATACTGCCTACAGGAAAATTAGAGAGATCTTTGGGGAAAAGAGAACCACTTTTATGACGATCAAGAGCTCAGATGGAAAGCCATTTCTACACAAATAAGGGAAAGTGGAAAGGTGGAATGAGTATATAGAGGGTCTATACAAGGGCAGTGTACTTGAGGGTAATATTATTGAAATGGAAGAGGATGTAAGTGAAGACAAAATGGGAGATATGATACTGCTTTAAGAATTTGACAGAGCACTCGAGGTCATGGGAGTAGACAACATTCCATTAGAACTACTGATACCCTTGGGAGAGCCAGCCCTGACAAAACTCAACCATCTGGTGAGCAAGATATATGAGCCAGGTGAAATACCGCCAGACTTCAAGAAGAATATAATAATTCCAATCCCAAAGAAGGTAGGTTGATAAGTCACACCTGCAAAATACAGATATGAATTCATTACAGGCGAATGGAAAAACTGGTAGAAGCCAAGCTAGTGGAAGATCAGTTTGGATTTTGTATAAATGTCGGAACACGTGAGGCAGTACTGACCTACAACTTATCTTAGAAGGTAGATTAAGAAAAGGCAAACCTAAGTTTCTCGCATTTGTAGAGTTAGGGAAAGCCTTTGATAATGTTGACTGGAATACTCTCTTTCAAATTCTGAAGGTTTCAGGGATCAAATACAGGGAGTGAAAGGCTATTTACAATTTGTACAGAAACCAGACGGCTGTTATAAGAGTCGAGGAGCATGAAAGGGAAGCAGTGGTTGGGAAGGGAGTGAGACAGGGTTGTAGCCTATCCCAGATGTTATTCAATCAACATATTGAGCAAGCATTAAAGGAAACAAAAGAAAAATTTGGAGTAGGAATTAAAATCCATGGAGAGGAGATAAAAACATTGAGGTTCACTGATGACATTGTAATTGTATCGGAGACAGCAAAGGACTTGGAAGAGCAGCTGTACGGAATTGACAAAGCAAAATGAGGATAATGGAATGTAGTCGAATTAAATCAGGCGATGCTGAGGGAATTAGATTAGGAAATGAGACACTTAAAGTAGTAGATGAATTTTGCTATTTAGGGAGCAAAATAATTGATGATGGTCGAAGTAGAGAGGATATAAAATGTAGACTGGCAATGGCAAGAAAAGTGTTTCTGAAGAAGGGAAATTTGCTAACATCAAGTATAGATTTCAGTGTCAGGAAGTGATTTCTGAAAGTATTTCTATGGAGTGTAGCCATGTATGGAAGTGAAGAGAATAGAAGCTTTCGAAATGTGGTGGTACAGAAGAATGCTGAAGATTAGATGCGTAGATCATGTAAAATAATGAGGAGATATTGAATAGAATTGGGGAGAAAAGGAATCTGTGGCACAATTTGACTAGAAGAAGTGATTGGGTGGTAGGACATGTTATGAGGCATGAAGGGGGCCACCAATTTAGTATTGGAGGGGAGTGCGGACGGTAAAAATCATAAGAGGGAGACCAAGCGATGAACACGCTAAGCAGATTCAGAAGGATGTAAGGTGCAGTAGTTACTTGGAGATGAAGAAGCTTGCACAGGATAGAGTAGCATGGAGATTTGCATCAAACCAGAGTCAGGACTGAAGACTTCAACAACAACACAAAAAAGCCCTGGTAGTAATGCAGTTGGTTTATTCAGCTAATTCAGGTGCTAACAGGAGATACAATTGTACAATAGTGATTCTAAAGGAATACAAAATAATCAGTTGTAAGGGTTTTATAATTAGGTACAATATATTGTCACATTACCTTCCTTGCTGTTTACCTATATTGTTAGTTTTAATGTATTGGATTCATTCAAAATTTCTACATTGCTTAATGTCCACTGAATGAAACATTGCTTCTGTGTTTACAGGTTCCCAAATTTGGCTGTGGGCATACTGACTCGAGACTCAGTCCGTCAGGCTTTACGTTCAGGCATCACAGCTGATCAGATAATTGGATTTCTTAGGTTGCATGCCCACCCTCGCATGATTGCAGCAGGGCCGCCAACACTTCCTCCTACAATTGTTGATCAGATAAAATTGTGGGAGAATGAGCGGAATCGTTTCAGTTACACAGAGGGTGTACTTTACAGCCAGTTTCTTTCCCAAGCAGATTATGAAGTTGTGCGTGATCACGCACAAGAGTTAGGAGTGTTAATATGGAGTAGTACTGCAAGAAGGACTATTATTGTCACAAGAGTGGGACATGATGATGTGAAAAAATTCTGGAAACGGTACTCTAAAGGTGGTGGGTGAAATACGTACTGAAAATATGCTTCAGTCACTCACATCCTCATCATTTAGTGGTAATGAGAAATTAAAAAATGTTCTCAAACTGCCAAAAAAACCAATCAATCATTGTTATCTGAAATACAAAGTTGCTGGAACATTGTCTTGTACTTGTTTGTTATTGTCATATGCAGTGCATAAAAGTGTGAAAACAGAGTTAACAATTATGATGTAAATGGTGATTCTCTATTTGTTTTGATAGTTTTTTTTCTGCAGTGAGAGTGTCATTTTGTTTTTAATGTTATCAAAGAACATGAATTACTGAAGCATCTTAATTGTGGTGGATCGGCCTTATCCTTCATTGTCAGAACTGCAGATTTGGATGGCTGATTAGTAGTAGAAGTGGGAATTACATCAAAATGTTAGAAATAGCATCAATCAAACTGCAGTAGCCCATTACAAACACTACTGTTAAGTGTTTGAAATGTAATTGGAAAGGCAAGAAGCACGTGTTATGCAAATAGAATTACTAATTGTCAGGTTAGAATCAGAACCATATGATCAGACATGAAGTAAGTATCTGGCCAACAGTGCAAGTCAATGCATACTAAAAATGTGTCCCCCCCCCCCCCCCCCCCCCCCCGGATAAGTCAGATACAAACAAGCACTTTCTGAATATGGCAGGTGAATTAAATGAAAACTTAGTTTCTCTGGACCCGCCCGATTGGCCGCACAGTCTAACGCACGGCTTTCCGGGCGGGAAGAAGCGCCAGTCCCCGGCACGTATGTGTCGAGATCCGATGAGCTGTCTGTGGATGGGTTTTAGGCGGTTTTCCATCTGCCTCGGCAAATGCGGGCTGGTTCCCCTTATTCCTCTTCAGCTACACTATGTCGGCGATTGCTGCACAAACAAGTTCTCCACGTACGCGTACACCACCATTACTCTACCACACAAACATAGGGGTTACACTTGTCTGGTGTGAGACGTTCCCTGGGCGGGCGGGGGGATCCACCAGCGGCCGAACCGAACAATAACCCTAGGTTCGGTGTGGGGCGTGCACTGTGATAGTCGTCGTAGGGTTGCGGACCACTGCGGCTGCGGCGGGGACGGAGCCTTTCTGTCGTTTCTAGGTTCCCGGTTAACATAACATAATTTCTCTGGGAATTATTTAAATCTCTTAGAAAATGGCTGCTGTCTGAAATATACTTCCGTGATAATGAAAAGGGGAGGCTGGGTCAATAACTGAATTACTGAAGACTGAGGTATCATATGTATGTTGGGATGCCGATGACAATATAAAAGTACTGTGCAGCACACATTAGCCAGGTAATTAGCCATGTTTGTAACTTTTTCTTTTGGCGTGGTCAGTTTCGTGAAAGATTAAAGTACTTCATAATGAAACTGCTTTAAATAAAGGAGAAAGGGATAATGACAATTTTAGACCTTTTGTTTTGCCATGGGTGTTTGCTAAAGTTATTGAAAAGGCCAATAAATACATGCAATTTATTGTTTCAGTTCAAGTAATTTGCTGTCAGATGTACAGTTTGTTTTTAGAAGCGATTTAACAGCACAAAATGCTATGTATTCTTTTTCTCTGTGAGACACTGGATGGGTTAAACAAAAGGTTGTGAATGTTAGGTGTCTGATTTTATTATTGATTGTGTTGATCACAAAAATATTACTGCAGCAGTTCAGCAAATGTCTGTGCATCTTGGTGCATCACAACAGTGACACGAAACGGGATCATAGTGTTGGCCGCACTGCAGAGTTGTTGTCTGATGAGCAGTAGCTATGATTACAGTCAGCTGCTGGGGCATCATTGTGGAACTAATTAATAGCCTCTGTCCCATGTTCTTATTCAGTGATTCTACCAACTCATGGATTTTATAAAATATTTTCTATATAATTTTTGTTGATGGATTTAGTGATTGCTCATCAACAAATTAATTCTTCTTAAATCTTGATAAAGATAGTACTGATTATAGGTTGCGCACTGGGCCGTAACCTTGGCTGTTGACCTTATTGTCAGTAACTTTTGTTTCAAAATTTGTTAATTTCTTCTTGATTTGTGTTCAATAAATTTTTCATATTTAGATTTTATTGATTATACGGCACAGAAATATAGCATGGCTGCCAGACTGAAGTTGTCTCTAGTTTGGTATGATAATATGTATATATTTGGATTATGATTGCCATTATTTTTATATTTTGAACTGTTGCTTCTTGATTCAATGTTCAGATGACCTTGTTAAATTTTTCATTCTCTGCTGTGGACTTCTTCATCTCTGGAACTTCTCCTGTACTGGAAGCTGTAACGTTTTCTTACACTCCAACTTTCTGCTAAAGAATTAAAAATACTTCTTTATAAATACTGATACATTGATCCTTCCTTTGCAATCTGGAATCGCTCCATTTGTGAGGGTACGCGATGTTCCGTGGCACATGGTGCACCTTCAGGACTCTGAAACAGAGAAAACTAACTGGTACTGCTAAGTGCAGTAGAGCACCTGTCATCATTCTGCCTTGCAGACACGCTGCTCCATCCAAACCTGTGTACACATGCAAATAAGGATAAACTTCCAAACAATAGTTGTTTCTAAAGTAAACACTTGACTAATAAAAGTACACTCAAATGTCGCAAATGTTATTCGTCGGTTACGCAGACATTGGGTTACATCATTTTCTCAAACTACATGTTACATTACACCTTTCATCAAAGATTTTAATATGCTTCCTATATTTTCGTAATTGGCTTTATACCCCCTTAACACATAAATGACAGCTCACATTACAAGAAAACCATAGCATATTACCACATAACTGTTTTTCAACCTTTAACTTACGGTGTGACCAGTTAGATCTTAATTGATCACCTTGTTGGCAATGTGGAAGCTGTTTATTAAAGTCATGTTCCTATACTTTGCCAGAAATGTCACACACAAGGTCTAATACAAACAAAACTGGTTTGTGTAAACTTACGTGCTAAGTAAGTGCAATTTACTGGAAGCCATTAAAGTAGGATTCTTTTGAATACACAAATTCTGCATTTGTTCCCTCCACTGCTCAAAATGTCATATCCTTTCACAGGATAGAGGGAAGTTAGAGAGTTTGTGGTCAGTCAGTGAGGAGCAAATGCAGAAAGACAGATTCCCAGTGAAGGCAGGTTAACAACATGGATCAGCACCAAACACTGTCACAGGGCACCTATGAGATGCATGGATTCTCTGACTCAATAGGATGCTTGCAGCAGGAGACTCATGGAATGCTGGGTCTGATTAACACTATTTATTTGCGGTCAGAGTAGCTACTACATTGAAGGGTTATTCTAAAAAACGCAACACAAGGCAGCTGGTTGCACAACAGAAATCAGTGTCTGAAGCCTTGGGGGCAGATGCTAACAGAAGTATCCAACACTAGCAGCACATTAAGTACAAATGTGAATGTGAGAGTAGCACTCCAAGTGAGAAAAACAGATATGTCTGAGCTTACCGAGGCTGGTCACGAGCAACACAGAGTCGGTGCCCCAGCTATCTGATTGAGAACTCCCTCAGAATACAAAAACATGGGGTTTTTAAAGAACCTTGGTGGTGCACTGTTCCTCCCTTCCTATAGTCGACCCACCAGTCCACTAGCACTTAACAAGATTTGGCCAATCTGGTGAGTCACTCTGCACCTCCAGGATGCTTCTGGCCAACCACATTTAGATTCCTTCCCTACTCCTACTCAGTAGGTAAGGTTGCTTCTGGATTTTACATTAACGGACTACAAGTTTGGTATTGACAGCATTCAGCTGAAAGCTAAATGTCACTGTCACTCTGATTATGGCCAGCAACAAGTGTTTTACGTCACTTGGCCCCGCCCTCTGTGGTTCTGTAGGCAGGGGATGCAGTAGTAGCGCTCTAACTTGTGTAAACCCACTGAAATTACAGCTTGCAGGAGAATCATGCTAAGATGTGCCAATCTGTGGCCATCTTCTACTGTGATACCTTACAACAGCATCTACCATAGGTTGTGGATGGAGTTTCCAGTTAATTCTCGAATTGAAACTTCTCCCCGATACAGCTGCCCAAAGTGTATGGGCACCAGAACTCTAATGCTACTATTTATCTCTGGTAACCTAAATGCTACTTTTGTGTGCTCTCTGCATTGTGTCCCTGATTTCTTATCTTAGAGTTCTCTTGATGGCTCCAAGTAGCCTTAAGCGTAACGTACAAGTAATTGTGTCATCAGTATATGACAGCTGCCCTCATGGGAAAAATTTGTTGACAATTATTTGCCAAAAATTTGTAACCGAGCGAGGTGGCGCAGTGGTTAGACACTGGACTCGCATTCGGGAGGACGACGGTTCAATCCCGCGTCCGTCCATCCTGATTTAGGTTTTCCATGATTTCCCTAAATCATTCCAGGCAAATGCCGGGATGGTTCCTCTGAAAGGGCATGGCCGACTTCCTTCCCTAATCCGATGAGACAGATGACCACGCTGTCTGGTCTCCTTCCCCAAACAACCAACCAAAAATTTGTAATCTGGCTTCAGTTGTAGTTAAAATGACTTAGCTCTAGAAATGATGTTATAGACATTCATGGTTAATGACCTTAGTTGTCTACATTTTGCACTTTGTAAAGTTCGTATTGAAGAACAAGTATGTTAAAAAGAAAATGTGATTTTCTTGCCATATTTGTCTCACATACTTAGTAAATTGTAAGTTTATTGGTTGTATTTTGAATTAATTAACAATTAATTTTTTAAAAAAAAGGGTCCATGACCATGGCATAGTTCTGAAGTTTGTCAGGTTAGTACATTTTATAAAGTCGACTGCCATGAGTAAGATTTTAAGGCAAGCTGGTGCTGCTATTGTTAAGGAGAGGATCCTCTTTACCCATCAAAAATTGGACCTGGTTTCTGAACAACTTTATCACCTGTGTCTGAAGATATTGTGGAGTTGCCCTACAAATTCAGGAAAATGGATTGATGGTAAAACACAGGCCAAGTCAGACTGGGTTTGTGAGGTAGCCACTTCGAGACAGACGGCAAAGTTTAGCTGGCTTTAGACATCTTCGCAGCAGGAAGCTATTATTCAACACTCAGTCATTAATATCATGGATAAAGATTTGGACTATGCTACGAAGGTTGTTTTAAGTAAAGGACTGAACTTTTCACCTGCACCAAAGACTTTTCCAATACCTGCAGTCATCAGTGCCATTGAACAAGCTGTCCAACCTCTTTCTGTGGAATCAGCAGGAGAAATAAGATGCCAAACTTGTCGTACAGTTATGAAGGCTCGCCCGCAAAAGAGTAGCATACCTGCGGTAGAAAGGGCTACATTACGTAAGCTTCGACGGGATACTGAGGCAGTGGTTCTTCTAGTTGATAAAGGTAATGCCACTGTTTAAATGTCTCATGATGACAATCAAGATAAAATGAACTGTTTACTGAGTGACAGCATGTACCGGAAGATCAGTAAAGACCCAATATTGTAACCAAGTGGTGCAATTGCTCTGAGGCCCTAAGGGACTTCCAGAGGCCCATAAGAATTAAGTTCCTGTGCATCCGATAGTGAGTAACATTGGCTCTCCAAACTATGACTGTGCCAGACACTTAGCATTGTTATTAAGGCCTCTGGTGGGAAAATGCACTCATGACATACATAACTCTGTGGACTTCATTGGCAAACTAAAATCACTCAAAATGGAACAGTTCTGATATGTTTGTCAGTTTTGATGTAGTGTCATTGTTCACAAAGGTTCCTCTTTCAGAATCATTATTTCTCAGTGGCAAAACCTTTGCTAAAGAGATTTCAGCTTTGTGCATGTTTTAACTCTACATTTTTTATTCAATAATGAACTTTATGAACAGACTGATGGTGTCACCATGGGTAGTCCTTTGTTTTCCTTGGTGGCCAACTTTTTCATGGAGGATTTTGAGGAGAAGGCACTGGAATCTGCTAGCTTGAAGCCCACAGTATTTTGGAGGTATGTTGATGACAGGTTTGCAGTGTGGCCCCATGGTGAAGATAAATTAAAGGAATTTTTAAATCATCTGAGTTCCAAAACTCCCTGGCAGATTAAAACTGTGTGCTGGACCGAGACTTGAATGCAGGATCCCGAGTTCGAGTCTCGGTCGGCAAACAGTTTTAATCTGCCAGGAAGTTTCGTATCAGCGCACACTCCGCTGCAGAGTGAAAATCTCATTCTGGAAACATCTGAGTTCTATTCATAGACAAATTCGGTTCTTGATGGAAACTGAAGAAGATGAGTGCCTTCCATTTTTGGCTGTTCTGGTACGATGTAAAAATGATGGCAGTTTGGGACATGCAGTATATTGGAAACTGACTCATACGGATTTGTCTCAGAGCTCTGGTACCCAGCATACAACGTCATTGCTGGCGAGAGGAGTCTGGCTTCTACACTTGAGAAGAGATTTTGAAGCCAAAGGGCACTCTCCACAGCAGATACGTAAGGCACTACAAGTGAAACCAACAGTGGACATAAGGAATGCAGAAGTAGTTTCACATCCATAGCTTTTCTGCCATACGTTGGAAGCCTATTGTCAAAAATAGGACAGATCCTTAGCAAAAAAGTGATTTTTCGCCCCCCACCAAAGACAACAGCAATCCTGGGTTCCACTAAAGATGATTTGGTGAATCAGAAGCCTGGGATTTACAAGATCCCCTGTGAGTGTGGCTGTTCATACAGCAGAGAGATGACACACACAGTCCATGAGATAGGCACAGAACCCCACAGGTACACCCAGCTCTTACAGTCTAATAAATGGGAGGCGGCACAGCACTGTCTTGATACTGGGCACTCTATGGTGTATGAAAATGATGAAATTTTAGCCTCCACTTCATATTTATGAGCCTCAGTAGTGAAAGAAGTAATTGAAATTTGGTTGGCGATGGATTTAATTGATAGAGATAGTGGCTTCAACTCGGACAAATCATGCGATCCGGCACTTTCTGTGATAAACTCACAAAGACGTCGCGACAGTGCAGCTCGCAGTGATACATCGAAATCGCCGTGTGGTTTGACTGTGGAGCCATAGATCTAATTTCATGCATATGTTACATTTTTGCCGCCAATCAATTCTCTGGCAGCTTTTGTATCCATGCCCACATGCGTAGTGGGGCAGTCCGTGGGTTTACAAGGACGGAGCAAGTGCTGGAGTGTCAGTCACCTTGGCTCACTCTGAAGATGGCTGGATTGTATACATCCTGAATTTAGAAGAAGAAATGAAATTTATATGGCTGCACCCCCTACATTTTATGCAACAATCCTGCTTTTTTTTCAGTTTTGCCACAATGAACTCTGTTAAGAGTATCCTGAAATGTTAGTATTTCTGGCTGTTATCATCAGCGGACCAACGATATCAATATCACATCTGGCAAACACTCTTCCTGGTGTTTGTGTCATAACCAACGGCATTTTTGTCTTAGTTTGCGTTATTTTGTTTTTTTGACAGATATCGCGTTTTCTGATGTAGTCTTAAACATCCTTTTTCACATTTGGTATTTCCTAATACGATCATTAAGTTCTTACAATCCCTTGATGACCACCTGTAATTGCATCATAGAATTCCTGCAAAATTCCCGTCTTCTTCAGACGTTACCTTCTGCTTTTCATCTTCCTCAACTACCAGCACTTCACGCTTTCATTGGCCCGTTTCAGTATCAGCTGACTGTGCTTCCCTTATCCTTGATGATGCATCTGCTAAACAGTCGTTCTTGCCTTTTTTTGTACACAATTTCATAAACATATTCCTCCAACTTCAATCTGAACTTCATTAACGGTGAGGACGGATCACTAATTTTTCTGACCCACTGAAATGGTTTACGACCTGCACAAATGGTAAGCTTATGATCAAAACATATGGTCTGAAATGTTTGACCACCCAAACTACGTGGCCAGTAACTCTCTCCCAATTGTGCCATAATTTTGCTCTGTGTTGTTCAAAGTTCTGGACGCATATGCTACTGGCAGGTTTTTTCCTAATTCCCCTTGGCTACAAACTGAGCCAATAGTATTGTGGGCTTGCATCCATTGTGATTATAAACTTTTTTGAAAAACCTGTTTTAGTGCTTGGAATGCCTCTTGTTGCTGCATTCATACCTAACACCTTTTTTCAACAACTCATGTAGTGGTTTTGCCACTTCACTAAACTTTTTAATGCTGTCGTTGTACTGTGCCGGAGGTATTCCGTCATTGCTTTTAGTTTGTTTGAGTCTGGTTTTAAGCCTGCTTCGATTAAGACATGTGCCAGATATGTGACCTCCTTTTTTAAAAATTCACCTTTATCAACCTGCAACTGCAAGTTATGTTGCCTTAGCCTCTCAAAAGCTTTGCCCAATTGGACATTGTGCTCTTGTGTCCTCAATAGGTCAAAAATTACTACATCATCTAAATAAATAATTATTTTTTTACCCTGTAAACCCATGAGAACGAAATTCATAAATTTTTTGAATGTGGAGGGTGCAGAATGAAGTCGCATTGGCATTCTTTTGTACATATAATGAGTGTATGGTGTTCTGAAAGTGGTAAGTGCTCTGTCTTTTTCATGTAGTAACACCTGACAGTATCCCTTAACCAGATCAAGCATCAAAAAATATTTTGCTTTACCCAGTCCATCTAAAATTCCATCTATACATAAAAGAGGGAAGACTGTTGACAGTAACGTCATTTAGTTTTCTGTAATCAGCTACCACCCTCCATTTCCTTGTACTATATGCAGCTATGTTTTTGGGAATCATGAGTAACGGAGAATTATAGACGCTTCTTGAAGGTACTATTATATCGCCCTCCAACATCTGGTTTATCTCCTGTTGTAACACTTCTTTCTGCAATTCTAGTATTCTGTAAGTGGGAGAGCAAATTACTTGTCCCTCTGCTTCGGTAATCAGTTTCATTTGATGCCAAATTGTATCAGTATATGTCAATTTATCCCCTGGCAAATGGAAGATGATATAAGCAGCTTTACACTATTTTTCTATGACATTTAAATTATCTAACTGCAAGTTTTCTTTTAATATCCTGGTCCTTGATTTTTCCTCACTCGAGATCTTGTCTGCCTTGCACGCAGTCTGCTTTGGACTTCAGCGCTCAATTGCAGAATGTCTTCCACCTCAATCTGAGGCATCTCCATAGAAACCACCTTTTCTGATATCTCCATAGAAATCACTTTTTCCCATGAATTTAACACACTAATTAAACAACAACCTTTTTATACACTCACCAGTGCCTCTGGTAGGTACACACCTTTCTGCAACTCTTGTTTCTTGATAATGCTTTCTTTTAGGTTAGTATCCACAACCTTTATCACGAAATACTTTCCTCACAAGCACCCAACTTTATTCTAGCCACCTGGCTTGCCTTAGACTCTGCAGTGTCTGTTTCCCATAGGTAACACATCTGTGTACCGGTGCCTTGTTTACTTTGCCATTTCTTCAGCATATTGTTGTTTACTGGCCCCTCTGAACAGCTCAGAGAACCTTGAATTCCACTGCATTCACACCTTGCAGTTTCAGAATCTGTTTGTGGCTTCCTAAGCCTTGCCCGTGTACTTGCGCACTATGCTTCTATTGCTGTACACCATTCAACGAGTCTATCTCTGATTCTCTTGGTGTAATCAATTACTACACCATGCTTCGTAAAGAAGTCTCTGCCAATTAAACCAGCGTAGGGAATATCGTGTTCCCTCCTAGCAGATGAAACTTAAGTTTCATTCTTGATTTCCGGTCTATTCCAAGATCTAAAACTGCCATCCTGCATGTACACAGAAGTGCCAAAGAAACTAGTATAGGCATGCATACTCAAATACAGAGATATGTAAACAGGCAGAACACAGTGCTGCGGTCGGCAGTGCCTATACAGGGCAACAAATATCTGGCGCAGTTGTTAGATTGGTTACTGCTGCTACAATGGCAGGTTATCAAGATTTCAGGGAGTTTGAACTTGGTGTCATAGTCTGCGCACGAGCAATGGGACACAGCATCGCCGAGGTAGCGATAAAGCGGGGATTTTCCCTTACAACCATTTCGTGAGTGTACTGTGAATATTCAGGAAGCCAGTAAAATATCAAACCTCTGACATTCCTATGGTTGGAAAAAGATCCTGCAAGAACAGGACCGACAGTGACTGAACAGAATTGTTCAACGTGACAGAAGTGCAAACCTTCCACAAATTGCTATGGATTTCAGTGATGGGCCATCAACAAGTGTTAGTGTGCAAACCATTCAATGAAACTTCATCGATATGGGCTTTCGCAGCCAAAGGCCCATTCATGTACCCTTGATGACTGCAGACACGAAGGTCTATGCCGCGTCTGGGCCCATCAACACATTGTACTGTTGACGACTGGAAATATGTTGCCTGGTTGGACGAGTCTCATTTTAAATTGTATTGTCCTGGGACCTCTGCTGCTCCTGATCTATATAAATGACCTGGGTAACAATCTGAGCAGTTCTCTTAGGTTGTTCGCAGATGATGCTGTAATTTACCGTCTAGTAATGTCATACGACGACCAGTATCAGTTGCAAAGTGATTTAGAAAAGATTGCTGTATGGTGTGGCAGGTGGCAGTTGACGCTAAATAACGAAAAGTGTGAGGTAATCCACATGAGTTCCAAAAGAAATCCGATTACTTGATAAATAGTACAATTCTCAAGGCTGTCAATTCAACTAAGCACCTGGGTGTAAAAATTACGAACAACTTCAGTTGGAAAGACCACCTAGATAATATTGTGGGGAAGGCGAGCCAAAGGTTGCATTTCATTGGCAGAGCACTTAGAAGATGCAACAAGTCCACTAAAGAGACAGCTTACACTACACTCGTTCGTCCTCTGTTAGAATATTGCTGGGCGGTGTGGGATCCTTACCAGATGAGATTGACGGAGGACATCGAAAGGGTGCAAAAAAGGGCAGCTCGTTTTATATTATCATGTAATAGGGAAGAGAGTGTGGCAGGTATGATACGTGAGTTGGGATGGAAGTCATTAAAGCAAAGATGTTTTTCATCACGGCGAGATCTATTTACGAAATTTCAGGCACCAACTTTCTCTTCCGAATGCGAAAATATTTTGTTGAGCCCAACCTACATAGGTAGGAATGATCATCAAAATAAAATAAGAGAAATCAGAGCTTGAACAGAAAGGTTTAGGTGTTCGTTTCTCACGCGCGCTGTTCAGGAGTGGAATGGTACGGAGATAGTATGATTGTGGTTCAATGAACCCTCTGCCAAGCACTTAAATGTGAATTGCAGAGTAATCATGTAGATGTAGATGTATCAAGCGGATGGACGTGTATGGGTATGGAGGCAACCTCGTGAATCCGTGGACCCCGCATTTCAGCAGGGGACTGCTCAAGCCATGAAGACTCTGTAATGGTGTGGGGCATGTGCAGTTGGTGTGATATAGGACCCATAATCTGTCTAGATATGACTCTGATAGTCACTTGTACGTAGGCATCCTGTTTGATCACCTGCATCCATTCATGTCCATTTGGCATTCAAAAGGGTTTGCGCAATTCCAACAGGACAAAGCAACACCCCACACATCCAGAATTGCTACAGAGTGGCTCCAGGAACACTCTTCTGAGTTGAAACACTTCCATTGCCCACCAAACTCCCCAGACATGATCATTATTGAGCACATCTTAGATGTCTTGCAACGTTCTGTTCAGAAGAGATCTCCACCCCCTCATACTCTTACGGATTTATGGACAGCCGTGCAGGATCCATGGTGCCAATTCCCTCCAGCATTACTTCAGACATTAATTGAGTCCATACCATGTCATGTTGTGGCACTTCTGCATGCTCGCGGGAGCCCTACACAATATTAGTCAAGTGTACCAGTATCTTTGTCTCTTCCATGTATATATCTGTGTTTGTGTGTATGCATGACTGGACTTGTGATACCTTTAACCTTTATACTTTCTTCAGGTCTATACCCGACCTGGCTTCGCAGATACTTCATACTGAAAAAGCTAATTTGTGCTCCATTACCTAGAAGCAATTTTAATGGACTTTCTGTGCTCTGTGGGCAATTCTGTTGTACAAACTCATTTTTACTTTCACAGTCGACGAGACTCAGAGGGCCATAAGACACGGGTTCCCAGGTAGATGCCGTGTTTCTTGACTTCCGCAAGGCATTCGATACAGTTCCCCACAGTCGTTTAATGAACAAAATAAGAGCATATGGACTATCAGACCAATTGTGTGATTGGATTGAATAGTTCCTAGATAACAGAATGCAGCATGTCATTCTCAATGGAGAGAAGTCTTCTGAAGTAAGAGTGATTTCAAGTGTGCCGCAGGACCGTTGCTATTCACAATATACATAAATGACCTTGTGGATGACATTGGAAGTTCACTGAGGCTTTTTGCGGATGATACTGTGGTATATCGAGAGGTTGTAACACTGGAAAATTGTACTGAAATGCAGGAGGATCTGAAGCGAATTGACGCATGGTGCAGGGATTGGCAATTGAATCTCAATGTAGACAAGTGTAATGTGCTGTGAATACACAGAAAGAAAGATCCCTTATCATTTAGCTACAATATAGCAGGTCAGCAACTGAAAGCAGTTAATTCCATAAATTATCTGGGAGTACGCATTAGGAGTGATTTCAAATGGAATGATCATATAAAGTTGATCGTCGGTAAAGCAGATGCCAAACTGAGATTCATTGGAAGAATCCTATGGAAATGCAATCCGAAAACAAAGAAAGTAGGTTACAGTATGCTTTTTCACCCACTGCTTGAATATTGCTCAGCAGTGTGGGATCCATACCAGATAAGGTTGACAGAAGGGATAGAGAAGATCCAACGGAGAGCAGCGCGCTTCGTTACAGGATCATTTAGTAATCGCGAAAGCGTTACGGAGATGATAGATAAACTCCAGTGGAAGACTCTGCAGGAGAGACACTCAGTAGCTCAGTATGGGCTTTTGTTGAAGTTTTGAGAACATACCTTCACTGAGGAGTCAAGCAGTATATTGCTCCCTCCTACGTATATCTCGCGAAGAGACCATGAGGATAAAATCAGAGAGATTAGAGCCCACACAGAGGCATACCGACAATCCTTCTTTCCACGAACAATACGAGACTGGAATAGAAGGGAGAACCGATAGAGGTACTCAAGGTACCCTCCGCCACACACCGTCAGGTGGCTTGCGGAGTATGGATGTAGATGAATACCTTTCCAAATGCAGCATAAGGTGACTAATTTTATGCTTTCTTTTTCTTCCCTGCTTCTTATTGTTCACAGAATTCCCTGCATTCTCAGTACACACTCTAGCAATGTGCCCTGACCTATGACATCTGAAACACACAGCTGGCTTCGCTTTCTTACAGGGACCTCTGTGCCCCAGTAAACTGCAACTTTCGCACCTGACTGTCTTTTGAGGCTCTGACTCTCGATATGCTAGAGTCACTTCTACTTTGTGAATTCTTTTCTCAAGTCGGCGGTCTCACATAAAATGCCGAATGCCCAAGGTTTTACACTTAACATTACATCTGCAATTCTTAGATGTGTACCCTACACATCCACATGACGAACACTTCATGTTAACTCCCCCGTCTTGCCCTGATAACTTTTGTCTCCAAATCCTTTTTCCTTGGTGGACATAACTGCCGACTCTTCAGTCAAAGCTATCTCAACAGCCTCAATGAGGGAATGTTTTTGCCCCTTGCACACACAATCGTTTGTATGCACTCATGATAGATACCCTGAATGAATACACTGTGCTTAATTTTTCCTACTAATGACAGATACTGCCATTGCACCATGGACAGCTTCATGAAACTGATGTTGAAGTGTATCTACTTCACTGGTCCCATCTGCAATCAATCCTCCCTTTGATTGCCTACCAGAAAATGTATTACAAGCGTAGTAATCCAAAGTATGCTTACATGAGTAATTTTCCAACAAAATGTTTCTTACTTCTTCCCAGTTGGAAGAGAATTCACACACGAGCAGTCTACTTCGCGCAGGAACCTGAATACATGTTTTTACAAATTTTAACAATATTGGATGGTCAGCTTCACACATTAATTCAAAAGCTATATCCACATTATTTATAAATTCATTTAATGCCAATTTTATACCATCGAAAGCCTGGGGAATGAGTTTAAGGGTGTCACTGATACTAATCTTAGATACTACTGTTCCACCATCAGCAACGGCATTGTTAGACGAGGCCATGACTTTTACCTGCTGATGCATTGTGCAGAGGCGATGCAACATAGCATCATTGCTGAAGGCGGATAGCTCTGCTCAGCCGAGCCGAGCAGAGTAGGATATGACCATGCAATGCCTGTGGTGTCACATTGTCCTCAGCTGTGCTGCACCAAGCCATTGCCGGCTGCTGCCTGTCATCTGCTCACAGGTTGCCGCTGCCGCTGAAAGTCACGAAGGTGCTGCACATCTTCCACTGCCTGGTTGCACTGTCACCGTGTGCCATTGCTCTGATTGGCCTCCCTGGGCTGCACCACCAGCTCCGTCCCGTTGTCGCTCAGACCTTCCCGCGACCCCCACTTTGTCATGTAGATAAGGCTGCCCTGGCCACATCTTCCCTCATCAGCTGCCGATCTCAGGACCTCTGTGTATTTTTGCTGCTCTTCACGCTCCATCTGTTCTCACTGCAGTGCAAGTGCTGCTTCTCATATGACTCTCAAACCCTCCAGTACAGTCATGATGCTGGGCCGAGTATGTGCAGAGCCCCCATGTGTGTCTAAAATACCCCACACCTGGCACCAGAAATGTTTACCTATGTCGTGTTCTAACGCAGGATTGAGAAAAGTTAGCGAATTTGTGGGCAGTCTGAAATTTTCGAGCTGTGGCGAGCAAATGCAGAAAGACAAATTCCCAGTGAAGGCAGGCTGACAACTTGGATCAGCAGCAAACACTGCCTCAGGGCATATACGAGAGGTGCAGATTCTGGGACTCAACGGGATTCTCACAGCAGGAGGCTCATGGAATTCCAGGGTCCGATTAACATTATTTATTTGCGAACAGACTAGCAAATACACTGAAGGCTAATTCTAAACAGTAGAAAAAGCAAAGGAGGCAACTGGTTGCATAAAGAAAGTCAGTGTACGAGGCCATGGAGGTGGATGCTAACAGAAGTATCGAACACTAGCACAGGGTGTATACAACCTGGAACAATGGGAGATCCGGGAAAAACCCAAAACATGAACGACAGAAAAAAAACGAAAATACAACTTAAATTGCAAATGAAATGCGCTACACACAACAAAAATCACAGTGCTCATACAGGCGTCTGCCGACAGCAAAATGGGTTGAAGTCCTTAGGAAGGCTATTCGATGCCTCAGAACAACAAATTGCCTCTGATGAGCGTGACATCACAACTGTTTACATTAGATTTGTTTGAGCAGTTGCGAGCGAGGTCAGTTGCATGCACAGTTGAGTTGCATATGAATAGTACCTTCTCTCGCTTGTGGCTGTTAGCTGTATAAGCAGTAGCAGCAAGCAGCCAGATGCTACCCAGAAAAATCTTACTGCTGCACCCAGGCTGCCAGATTCACGCATGCCCAACAGGCCCAGATCTATGGGGTGGGGAGAGGGGGTCAGACCGGGGTATCAGCCCCGGGCGCCAATTTCATGGGGGGAGGGTCAAATTCATATTCTTGAGGGAAAAAATCTCGCTTCACAAAGCACCTAGCATTCAGTGCACGTTGGTCTATCGATTATTCATATGATTTTGAGACGCATCCATGTTGGTTTTTCAACATTTTGGAACACATTCTAAATTGATTTTTGAATGCATGCATGTGTCTGCCAGGGGAATCCCTGTCGCATCTGAAAATAAGCTTCCCTGCAGACAAAAGGGGACGGGGCTATACGAGCTGAGCAGAATCAAACAAAACTGGTGAATGCCAATCGCTCTTTGTTTACGTAATTGACTGGGTTTGTGAATGATCAGCATTGTTATAATTACTAGTGCAAGCCATAGATTCAGACAACCAGAGTGGAAATAAATAACTAACAGGAATAATAGGTAAGAAAGATTACGTTTTATCTTCTCTCTTCTCAGTGTATCCAAGAAAATGAAATTTTGACAGAAAATTTTCGGCCAGACTGCTACACTAGTAAGGGCTAGCTGTACAGACCCTAGCTAAAAGGCGCTTAAGTTCTATTCTGGGAGTAGCACAGAAAACGTGTTGTACAAACACATAATAACGCCTAACCGGAGAAAAAAATGTGGGATAACTAACCGGTGATTATGGCAGGGTTAGTGAAGTTAACCGGAGAAAAGGTTTGACACTGGCAGGAATAGTTACAGAATTAGTGATGACAAGATTGTTTGTTAGAATGAGGAACGAGAAGGAATAGGGACATCATACAAATTATGGAAGAATATGATGATTCCAAGTTTTTATAAAAATTTCATACTACTACTATTCGATCTCATGCTTGAGAAGCTGGAGCATATGAGTGAAATGTGAAACTATTTCGTAACGTAAAGCTTTTTGCTTGTAGTAGGCCTAATATCCATTTGATACTGGTATTTTGTGAATTATATTCTGTCAACTCATAAAAATGACCATTTGTTCCAAAACAGTCTTGTTTATTTGGTGTGTATTACAATTGCTGCAAAATTAGACAGTCCTATTTTGTTTTATCTAGCAGACAGTGACAAAATACATGTAATCAGCTCGAGAGACCACACACACACACACACACACACACACATTGGTTTTCCAACTCATCTACTTCCTGGTCTAAAAAAGCAAGAAGGCAAAAAAGTAGTCTTCGGTGACAATCTCGGTTCACATATAAGTGTGAATCTTCTTAAGCTTTATTAAGAGAACAACATCCAATTTGTCTACCTGCCTCCGAACTCTTCGCATTTAACACAGCTACTTGATTTGGCTTACTTTAGGCTTCTCAAAATGAAATGGAGACAAGTTCTTACAGAGTGGAAGCAATCAGACAGTGGCAGAGTTGCATCCACACTCTCAAAGGACATTTTCCCAAGACTGTTAAAAAAGCCTTAGACAGCATAGAGTCGAATGTACGGGATAATCTTTTGACTGGATTTAAAAAGGCTGGAATCCACCCAATCAGCAAAGAAGAAATTTTCAAGCGATTGCTATCATACAATGCTTCTGGTAACCTTCATTTAATAGGACAAACATTTATCAAACACCTTAAGGAAAAAAGACAAGAAGTTGTTAAGCCACGAACAACAAAACATTGAAAATTGTAAGTCCCTGCAGGAAAAAGTATATCTTCAATTGAAATCCTTCAGTACCAACAAAAACAGCAGAATGAAATACACGAGAAAAAGAAAAGAAGCTTTGAAAAACCAGAAAAAAAATTGAAAAGAAAAAGAAGATACTAGAAAAAAAATAGGTGGAAACAAAAAGAAAAGAAGGGGCAAAAGAGTGGCAAGCCTATCAACAGACGACGATGATGACAATTTCAGCTTAGCGTCCTCATGTCACAGCGACCTGTTTTTTTCCAGCAGCTATGAAGACTCTTTTAGTGTCAAATGAACCAGATAAACCAATTAACTTAGACGATTCAAGACCCAGTACAAGCTTCCCAACTGCTAATGTTGGAGATCCAAAAGGAAGCAATGAAGACATGAAGGGACTTGTAGAAAAGGACAAATTTGTTGTTGTTCATTGGAACAGACTCCAATTCCCAGGGTCGGTGCTCTCTGTGGCAGAGGAGGGAGCGACAGTGGACTGTATGGCGCCGACCAAAAAATTTTGGAAGTGGCCCCAAGAAAAGGATACGTTATTTTACCGGTGGTGTGACATTGTAAAAGTTATTCAGCTACCAAAGCTTGTAAAAAGAGGCCTTTTTAAGGTTGATTTCATTTAAACGTAAAAATTCCTTTTTTGAAAGAACTTTACACTTTGACTTAGCTATGTATTTATAACTTGGTGTAAAATATTACTATAATCATTAAACAATATTTGTTTTTAAATACCCAGGTCTTTCTTTGTCACTTGCATATATACCACTCTTTTTCTATTGAAATACTACGTTGGGCCAAAGTTATTCTATCCTTAGGGTAACAATGGCCCAAAATTAAAAATTAAATTGAAAAAAAAAATATTTGGTCAAAAAGTGTACAGCATTTAAATATAAGATGTTATAATTGTATAAAAAGGTTACCAGAACTTATGTAAAAAAAATGATTTGTTTGAAGGGTAAATTGTATGAAATTGTTCAAAAGTGGGCCAAAGTAGCCTGTGTTTATGGTAGTCAGAACCCTGGCAGAGAACGTTTTTCAGTTGCTCCAATCCTGGGAGGTACTGAGCAAAGAGGAGAACACTTCTCTGTGGCTGGACAGTGGGACTTTGGGAGGTGGTGAGTACTAGAGAGATAAGGCATGGGAGATATGTTTTTCTCCAAGGTTGGGAAGGTAATTACAGTCTGTGAAGGCCTCAGTGAGACTCTTGGTATATTTCAAGAGGGACTGCTCGTCACTATGGATGCAACGGACACAGGGGCTTCTTGGTATGAAATGGATGGCAGCTTTAAAAGTGGAAGTATTGCTGGTGTTTGGAAGGTTTGACATGGATGGAGGTACTGATGATGTAGCCATCCTTAAGTTGGAGGTTGACACTGAGGAAGGTGGCTTGTTGGGTTGAGGACCAAGTGAAGTGAATGGAGGAATGTTGATAGGGTATCCTCATCCTCAATCCAGATCATCAATGAATCTGAACTAGGTTCAGGTTGGGATTCTGGGTGCTTAGAAATGATTCATCTAGATGGCCCCTGAATAGACTGATATTCGGATGAAGGCCTTTTTGCCTGAAAACTTTGTTTCACAGTCTTTTTGTTGTGCCTGTTTGTGACTCAGCATCTCTGTTATATGGTGAGTAGCAACTATGCTTTTCATAATATTGTCACTATTTACAGGTTTCCATTATTACATATAGGTGCAGGTTTTCAACACTTGTATTCTAAAAACGCCTAACACAAACATTTGCATTATTCATGAGATTTGTACATTATTTGTGGACTGAACTCATTCATTGATGTGTTTGGACACATTGCACGTGATGTGACCATTTCAGGACAACACAAGTCATGCCAATGTGTAACTGCCACAAGCTTTGGGTTTGGTTGTTCAACATAAAGATGCATACTGAACGTAAACCAGGGTTTTGATTACCTCTCGTCGTGCCCTGAAATGAGAAATGTCCTGCCCACTAACCTTCCCACCCCCTCGCACTGTGGTATTCCGCCATCCACCGAACCTACACAGTGTACTCGGCCATCCTTACACAACCCCTGCTTCCAATCCCTTACCTCATTGCTCATACCCCTGTAATATATCTAGATGCACCACCACCTGCTCCAGCCCAGTCACTAACATCACCTATCCCATCAAAGGCTGTGAAACCAGTCATTTGGTCTACAAGCTAAGCTGCAACCACTGTGCTGCATTCTATGTGGACATGACAATTAACAAGATGTCTGTCCGCATGAATGACCACCATCAAACTGTGACCAAGAAACAATTTTGACAAAGGTTGTGCTGGCCGAAATCTATTATTTGTGACAGTCTTTTTGTTGTGCCTATCTGCAACTCAGCATCTCCACTGAAGGGTGAGTAGCAACTTTCCCTTCCACAATATTGTTACATTCCATCCTGAATTTTCCACTGTTTGATATTTCCCATTAATTTGATGAGAAACAGTGAAATCATTATATACACCTAGACACACATTTTTTGTAGCACTGTACTAGTGGAGTGAAATCTGGAACGGGTGCCAAACATTCTAATATATATGCTCCAGGCATTTGAAATTTGTTTCCAGAACATACAGAATTTAATTTACGTAAAACACTGCTGTCAAATTTTGTAAGGAAAAATATTGTGCAGAAGAGGAAGAGCCTAATTCACATTCGGTAAAAAGGAGAGGGCAGAACCAAGAGCAACAAACTCACTCTGCCGGCCGGAGTGGCCATGCGGTTCTAGGCGCTACAGTCTGGAGCCGAGCGACCCCTACGGTCGCAGGTTCGAATCCTGCCTCGGGCATGGATGTGTGTGATGTCCTTAGGTTAGTTGGGTTTAATTAGTTCTAAGTTCTAGGCGACCGATGACCTCAGAAGTTAAGTCACAAAGTTCTCAGAGCCATTTGAACCAACAAACTCACTACACCAAAGGGATGTTCGTCACCACATATATGGATATTATGAGAGAAAAGAATACACAACTAAAAGAAAAAAAAGAAGTTGTATGTTACTTTTCACAAGTCAGAATGATTCTGTGGTAGCAAGACATCTTCATTCACAGTTATTAGTCCTCTCAATTTTTGGTACAAAAAAATTAATGAATAGAAAATTGTAATGGAGAGAGGTGGCATCATAGTGTGGCACCGTTGATTATTAGGAAACATTGTTAAGTGCATTTTGAAGACACTGTGTGGCTCAACAAAACATGGGTAAATGGCGGTAAGTCTATCGGAAAAAACTGGACAGAAGATAGTGTATGAGGAATTTTGCTTTTGCCATGGGAAAGGGCGCAAGAATTATTGTCTTCCATGCTGGAAAAAACTGGACACTGTTGAAATGCTACAACGTAAAAGTTCAGGGCAATTTATGTATGGCAGAGCTCGTATAAATATGAGCCATAGTTTCAAAATTATGTTATGGATAAGTTAGCTAAAGGACATGGCTACAGAATTTTTGGGCTTCTACATTGTCACTGCCACTTCAACGCCATAAAAAAATTTGGGTGCAGACTAGACATTATGCGGCAACAAATATCAAAATATTCACTATTTGAAAATATAATGTAACTGGATAGATAAAAATCATACTCACCAAGTGGCAGCAGGAGAGCACATAACATGTAAAGGTTAAGGAAATCTGCAATTTTTCCTTAACCTTTACATGTGTACGTTCTCCTGCCGCCACTTGAGTAGATTTTTTACCTATCAAGTTACATTATAATTTCAAAAATTGATTATTTTCGTTGATATAATAACTTCACTGGGGCAGAAATTCAAAAACTGTTAGAGGAAGGCAGTGGCACAAATAATGCCAACGAAGTGGAGTAATGTTGTATGCTACACTGAAATGGTTTTGAAGAAGCACTGCAAAGTGAAGTAAATGTAGAAAGTAGTATCAAAAACACAAAAATATTCTTGGGCAATTCCAGTGACTCTTCCACAGACCAGAATACAGGTAACAAGTGTTGAGGAAGAAACTGACTCTGAACTAAGTGGGACTGACTCTTTGCCATAATTTTTTACCAAATGGCATCTACTAGATGTCCACAATAAATCTCAACTTATTAAGGAATACCCATCTGCTTACTCATGTTGTACTAATGCACACAACAGTGATTGTTAAGTATTTAAGCAGTTTATATTGTTTAATGTTGGGAGTTATTGAATTTACCTGAAAGATTCAGATCCATTTCAGCAACCCTTTCATAACAAATATGTCAATTGGATGTGAATCATCCTGATTACAGTAACAGACAGTGGGCTTCCTGTTGCTTTTGTTGAGATATACAATATGTGCATAATTGTTTCTTGTATGCTGAGATTAGTGTTGATGAATGTTTTAGGTATATAGGTAAAACGAAATTCCTGGTACCTATTTTTTATATGAATTATACAAATGTGTGGGATCTGTTCTTTCAGACATGTCTGAAAGAACAGACACCATGCAGAATCCGCATCTGTAACACATATTAAACAAACTGAAGGTGAAGCGGAGAGAAAGAAAAGAAAAGAGCTACTGATGTCAGTGTTGCACCAGTACTTTATGCAAAATAGGCAGCAATGAGTGAAAATGAGTGCCAGAGTGGGATTTGAACCAAGGATCTCCTGCTTACTAGCTGCTTCCTTACCCAGCACCACCTATCTGCAGTCGCCGTTGATGTTCTCCATGCTCACTACTTTGAGATTCCTGCAAAAGGTCGAATATAATTTTGCATCCACACTGGCAGCCATTGATGGAACAGGGTGCAACCCACTGCAGATTGTGGCACACATTGGAACAAATTATGCCTCTCATCTGGGCTCCGAGGCCATACCTGGGTCATTAAAGTGGCTGGCAGAGAAGGCTGAGAAGACCAGCCTTGTGCATGGAGTTTCAACAAAGCTCACAATTTGCAGAATTGTCTCCAGAACTGATCATGGCCCTCTGGTTCTGAGGAACCAGACACTTCAAAGGCTCTGTGACCCACGCCAGTGTATGACTTCTTGGGACTTGGGCCACAGGGTTGAGAACTGTAGACTCCCCCTAAATGGGTCATGTGTGCACAACATGTCACAGACTGCTACTCAGGTAATATCGTGTGTGGGGTGCCAGTCCTGACAAAACTCTACCATCTGGTGAAATACCCTCAGATTTCAAGAATAATATAATAATTCCAATCCCAAAGAAAGCAGGTGTTGACAGATGTGAAAATTACCAAACTATCAGTTTAATAAGTCACGGCTGCAAAATACTAACGCGAATTCTTTACAGACGAATGGAAAAACTGGTAGAAGCCAACCTCGGGGAAGATCAGTTTGGATTCCGTGGAAATATGGCAACACGTGAGGCAATACTGATCCTGCGACTTATTTTAGAAGCTAGATTAAGAAAAGGCAAACCCAGATTTCTAGCATTTGTAGACTTAGAGAAGGCTTTTGACAATGTTGACTGGAATACTCTCTTTCAAATTCTGAAGGTGGCAGGGGTAAAATACAGGGAGCGAAAGGCTATTTACAAAAAAATGGCTCTGAGCACTATGGGACTTGAACATCTGTGGTCATCAGTCCCCTAGAACTTATAACTACTTAAACCTAACTAACCTAAGGACATCACACACATCCATGCCCGATGCAGGATTCGAACCTGTGACCGTAGCAGTCGCGCGGTTCTGGACTGCGCGCCTAGAACCGCTAGACCACCGCGGCCGGCAGCTTTTTACAATTTGTACGGAAACTAGATGGCAATTATAAGAGTTGAGGGACATGAAGGGGAAGCAGTGGTTGGGAAGGGTGTGAGACAGGGTTGTAGCCTCTCCCCCATGTTATTCAATCTGTATATTGAGCAAGCAGTAAAGGAAACAACAGAAAAATTCGGAGTAGGTATTAAAATCCATGGAGAAGAAATAAAATCTTTGAGGTTCGCTGATGGTGTTGTAATTCTGTCAGAGACAGCAAAGGACTTGGAAGAGCAGTTGAACGGAATGGACAGTGTCTTTAATGGAGGATATAAGATGAACATCAACAAAAGCAGAATGAGGATAATGGAATGTAGTCAAATGAAATCGGATGATGCTGAGGGAATTAGAATAGGAAATGAGACACTTAAAGTAGTAAAGGAGTTTTGCTATTTGGGGAGCAAAATAACTGATGATGGTCGAAGTAGAGAGGATATAAAATGTAGACTCGCAATGGCAAGGAACGCGTTTCTGAAGAGGAGAGATTTGTTAACATCGAGTATAGATTTAAGTGTCAGGAAGTCGTTTATAAAAGTATTTGTATTGAGTGTAGGCATGTATGGAAGTGAAACATGGACGATAAATAGTTTGGACAAGAAGAGAATAGAAGCTTTTGAAATGTGGTGCTACAGAGGAGGAGGAGGAGATTAGTGTTTTACGTCCCGTCGACAACGAGGTCATTAGAGACGGAGCGCAAGCTCGGGTGAGGGAAGGATGGGGAAGGAAATCGGCCGTGCCCTTTCAAAGGAACCATCCCGGCATTTGCCTGAAGCGATTTAGGGAAATCACAGAAAACCTAAATCAGGATGGCCGGAGGCGGGATGGTGCTACAGAAGAATGCTGAAGATTAGATGGGTAGATCACATAACTAATGAGGAGGTATTGAATAGGATTGGGGAGAAGAGGAGTTTGTGGCACAACTTGACTAGAAGAAGGGATCGGTTGGTAGGTCATGTTCTGAGGCATCAAGGGATTTAGAATTGGAGGGCAGCGTGGAGAGTAAAAATCGTAGAGGGGGACCAAGAGATGAATACACTAAGCAGATTCAGAAGGATGTAGGCTGCAGTACATACTGGGAGATGAAGAAGCTTGCACAGGATAGAGTAGCATGGAGAGCTGCATCAAACCAGTCTCTGGACTGAAGGCCACAACAACAAGGTCAAATGATGTTGGCAATACAAGATTTCTTTAAAACTGTGATTTAATTCGTTGCTGAGGATTTTTGTATTTGTTGTGGCACACATCCATTATTAGGAGTGTCGTATATTTAGTTTGTCATGCCCCAAACCCCCCAATTCCCACAACAGTCCTGTTACTTTCAAATGATTCCTGCAATTAATTTTTTTTTTTTTCATATTCTTTGAGTTTGTTCTCTTGTGTAATGAGTGACGTCATGGTCGCCCCATTGTATAAGCTTTAAATACGGGTGTCAGCCATCATGGGTCAAAGCGAAAGGCTGGTACCACGATCTTCGGGTTTGCCTATTAGCGGTGTATACAGTGCCACTATTTCAATACAACACATTGTAACAGGGCTGTGTGTGTGATGCTCTGATGACAGTGCAATGAAAATTGTATGTGGAAGATCTAATAATTGTAACAGGTTTTTATTGTTCCACTCTGAAGTAACCATAGTCTGTAAAATTGTTATTTATATTTTTAATAGAAATCTATGGTATTCTATAAGGAAATTTAACTTAACATCTTGAGAGACAAAGAGAGGGCAATGTTTTGAAACTTTCAAGACTGGTGTATAATAATATTAAATCAACCAGTTGCATAACTTTCCTCATTATCTGAATAAACCACAAAGTTACAGGAGCACATTCCCATATTGCATCTGTTGTTGTCAGCTGCCACGTACCTCTAGCTTATAACAAGTATTATGTACGAACATCAGTTATCTGTATATCTTGGATGGTGCAGTACGGAAGTTCACTGCCACACGGTTTACACAGAAAAATTTTGTTTCTTGTCCCTAACTGGAGAATCAGTGCCAGTTATTTCATAGTAAAATTGTAGTAGCCTACTTAAAGTGTTCTTTCGAGCACATAATCCTAAGAAGTGTTCATATCAAAAAATTTCACAACTAAAGCTACAAGAGTACACACACCCAGAAAGTTACTTCAATAAACAAATTGAAAATACACTTAAATTTATAAAACTTGAAAGTGGGGGTACTTTAAACCAATTTTTAGTATGTGTACCAACTAATGAAAGTAACCTACCAGTAAATGCGTGTGTTTTGTACTTACATTACTATCTAGATGATAATTGTGAACAGCAGATCACATATGAAAAAAGTTTACAAAACAGAGATTAGTTCGTCTTTTTAATGCTTTGTGTTATCAAAAACAAGGAACACAAGTTTCAAACAAGAATTTTATAATTCACTTCTCTGTTGCATGTAACGCTCAAGATGGAGCGCTACGTAAAATTCAAATATCTTACAGCCTCACCTGATAAACCCAGTCATTCAGAAAATGGTTTCTTTCCCGGCACTAATGTATACATGTTTACTTTACACAACAAGAATGTTGGCTGTTGCTATTTAAGTACACTTTTATCAACGAAAAACTTAATAAATGCCTATCAAATTAGAGATGAGATCTTAGATTAATAGCTTCCTGCAGTTACATGTAGTGTGCCTCCTTTGTTAAATTAACTTCTCAGTTATACTAACATTTATTACTTTACATAAAAACAAATATATGGGAGGATGCCATATATTGCAGCAATATAATAAGAACAAATAAAAAAAAAGAGTGCACTGAAACTACCAGTGTCAGTAAGAAGAAATCACCAACATTTATGGTTTTTGTACGTTTGTCCAAAGCTGCACATAAAATTCGCTCAAATAAAAAATGAGTCATCACATAAGACCTACATCCTAATATTTCACTCATTTCTTTTGAAAATCATTATGTGTGTACCTACATTACCTTCTACAAAGTGAGAATGAAATAACTGTTGAAACAGTTTATAGTGCCGTAATGACAGAAATCCCTCAATTTTCTTATACAGTTTGTTAAAAATAACAATATGAGAGGGACCTCTACCTGTTTCTGGAAAATTATCATGAAGCCACGTCAAGGGACTGCTGAAAAAGACATCAGCCACATCTTGACTAGCCAATGGATCACATTCCAAAAAGAATACATCCACAGGAGAATGGAGATGACTGTACAGAGGTGTGGAATGGCATGGCATGAGAAACCATATAGAAGTGTTACTAGGATTTTTTGCTGATTCTTCTGCCAAAATCTTCATGACATCGAGAGTTCCTCTTTGGTGAACAATGCCACAGTACAGAAACGGAATTACTGAACCTAGTATTAGAAATACTTTCATAAATACTGGACGATAACCAAAACTGTTTCGTTTTCCCCACACTGTTAACCAAAAAGTTGCAATAAATAACATCATTGGAAGCAAGGGTAGGATAAATCTAAATTCCTTATGTGGAATAATACTGTATACCAGAACTGTCCACAAAATTGCAAAAAATAGTACTAAACAAACATTTCTTGCTTTATCTTGTTTATAAGTAATAACTTCCTTGCAACCAAGAACAAATGGAAAGATGTGCACACCCAAAACTGTAGGAATACCTACAGTAAAATACCAAAGCAGCCCATGTGTTCCATAGAAGGAGGCTACGTTTTTTACTAAGTTGTAATAGAGAAAGCTAATGGGTGAACAAGTCACTGACCCATGGCAAAGTGAATCTACAACAGTTGATAAAACAATGAAAATAGCTGCTCTCATGATGTACACACGGCTCAAAACTTTCCAGTCACTAGCCTGCAAGAAGTGATAAATTGCGAATGGTAACCATATCACGAATGCTGTTGGACGCATAAGGCAGGCAAATCCTACGATCCACAAGTATTTCGTTGTTTCCACTCCTCCTCTCCGCATTGTCGTCCATGGATACAAGCATAAAGCCATTGATGTCAGCGCCGTTTCTAAGGTGTTAGTTAATGTTCGAGTCGCAGTGTACGCATGAAACCAAGCGATACTTATATTAAGCAGCGCCCACTCATTCGTAACACCAATACATGTTCTGCACCAACGCAGAAACATTAAATCGGCACAAACGCATAACAATGCTTGAAATATCCGTGGTAAAAGAATTAAGTTCTCCACAGTGTCTATTTTAATTATGTTCATGATTTTATACATCAATGCTATCAAACTTGGATACACGTAACTTCTAATACCAACTTTCCATTCCCACGTTGTATACCCATAACCGTATGCTAATCTGTGAGCTATCTCTAATGATTGCCAGTACTCGTCTGGAACGTAAAATGTCGAAACAAGGAACACAGACACCAAGCGCAGTACCAGAAGTAAGCAAACGGGTATTCTATGATTCAGTCTCATGATTACACTTTTATTTGGCACCTATAAGAAAACACACGTCCACTCTACAATTCCCACCTCACATGCTTTCAAACATTCAAACCCCACAACAAGACTCCGCCCACCAGACAACAACAGGCGTCTAAAGCTAGCGAAATGAGGGATGCTCAACTACCGGACCTACCGATAGATGGCTCTACCAGCTGATTACTATCGTCTGTATTGCCCGCCATATTTGAATTTGCCAAGAAGTTTCTCTCGGTCTGTACGGTGTATAAGGAATTAAGGATTATCGAAATGGTGATTTCTTGTTCCGCTTTCAATTGTGCGAAGCGATGGAGTAAGGAAAGTGACTTACCATTTCACAGGTGATAAGACTGCCGATACAATACGACAACAATACAGACTTAGGGGTCTAGTGCAGCAGGGGATACAACCCGTCGGCTTTGAACAATGACGTCATTCCTTAGTCATAGATCTTAATGTCTTCACTTCGAGGCATAGATAATAAAGCAGTTCTGTGTTCTAATAAGCTTTTGCTGTTATGTTTCAATTTCGTTTTTTTTACTGATTGCTTAATAAAGTAGGATCAGTTTATTCTATCTCGTGAGATTTTTTTTTTTTAAAGCCAAAAAACACTTATCAGCTACTGAAGGCAGCTACAACACTAGAAGAATCGCTTCTCGGCTTTTGACAAGATATTGCTTAATAAAGTAGGATCAGTTTATTCTATCTCGTGAGATTTTTTTTTAAAAGCCAAAAAAACACTATTGCTTAATAAAGTAGGATCAGTTTATTCTATCTCGTGAAATTTTTTTTTTAAAAAGCCAAAAAAACACTATTGCTTAATAAAGTAGGATCAGTTTATTCTATCTCGTGAGATTTTTTTTTAAAAGCCAAAAAACACTTATTAGGTACTGAAGGGAGCTGCTTAATAAAGTAGAATCAGTTTATTCTGTCTCCTGAGATTTTTTTTTTTAAAGTCAAAAAACACTTATTACGTACTGAAGGGAGCTAGAACATTAAGAACAATCGCTTCTCGGCTTTTGACAAGATATTGCTTAATAAAGTAGGATCAGTTTATTCTATCTCGTGAGATTTTTTTTTTAAAAGTCAAAAAACACTTATGCTTTTGACAAGATCAATGTTTATCTCTCTCGCATTCCTTTGTTTCTCAACATTCTCCTCAGCTCTTTCATCTCTGTAATACATGCTCTCTGGCGACTTGTGACGTCATTGTTCAAAGCCGACGGGTTGTATCCCCTGCTGCACTAGTCCCCAAGATGATTACGTAGTGAGCCCTGGAACGTGGAAGAAACGTCTCAGATCCGAAGCAGTGCCATCAATTTTTGACTTTCCGACACATTTGATGCCACCAAATAAGCAGCCACGACGACATTTTAGGATTTTGTGTGACTACGATGCTTCTCCATTTGAGGGGGTCTAGTGCAGCAGGGGATACAACCCGTCGGCTTTGAACAATGACGTCATTCCTTAGTCATAGATCTTAATGTCTTCACTTCGAGGCATAGATAATAAAGCAGTTCTGTGTTCTAATAAGCTTTTGCTGTGATGTTTCAATTTCGTTTTTTTACTGATTGCTTAATAAAGTAGGATCAGTTTATTCTATCTCGTGAGATTTTTTTTTTTTTTAAAGCTACTGAAGGCAGCTACAACACTAGAAGAATCGCTTCTCGGCTTTTGACAAGATATTGCTTAATAAAGTAGGATCAGTTTATTCTATCTCGTGAGATCTTTTTTTTAAAAATCCAAAAAAAAAAATTGCTTAATAAAGTAGGATCAGTTTATTCTATCTCGTGAGATTTTTTTTTAAAAAAGCCAAAAAACACTTATTAGGTACTGAAGGGAGCTGCTTAATAAAGTAGGATCAGTTTATTCTATCTCGTAAGATTTTTTTTTTAAGTCAAAAAACACTTATAACGTACTGAAGGGAGCTAGAACATAAAGAACAATCGCTTCTCGGCTTTTGACAAGATATTGCTTAATAAAGTAGGATCAGTTTATTCTATCTCGTGAGATTTTTTTTTTTTAAAGTCAAAAAACACTTATGCTTCTGACAAAATCAATGTTTATCTCTCTCGCATTCCTTTGTTTCTCAACATTCTCCTCAGCTCTTTCATTTCTGTAATACATGCTCTCTGGCGACTTGTGACGTCATTGTTCAAAGCCGACGGGTTGTATCCCCTGCTGCACTAGTCCCATTTGAGGTAGCTAATTAATTTCCTTGCTATGTGTGTGTTTTTGACTTTTGTGAATTTATTTCGTACGGACACAGATGGGCTACATAGGTCTACGCAATGTTGTAATACAGTTCCATATTTTTGTTTTTAGCGTTCTGTCCTGGAATCCGTGCTTGATTTGCCCTCTGCAGAAGCTACTGATTGCGTGGAGAATGTTGTCAATGAGAATTCTTCCGTGGAAAGCATGTCCCATTTATCCAATGCAGAAGCTACGAATTGTGTCGAAATCGTTAGTATAAGGATGTTTCCACACCCCCAAAGTTTTCTTATAATATTTTTTCATCAAGCCTTGAGTTATTTCAATCATATATAACGAAATTGTTTCTTTATTTCAGAGTGCAGTTGGTTCTCAAGTAATTGATTGTGGTATACAGCCGAAAGTAGAAATGGAAGACAAGCGACCGAAACTTGCAATTTTTTCTCAGACATTGTGCACGAATTAAAACGTAAACTGAAGTGTGTCCGTGAAAAGCTTCGAAGAAGAGAGAAGAAAGTGTTTTCCATGGATGACATAAGTTCATTGAAGGAGAAGGGGCATCTTCCTGAATAGTTACATAACTTCCTCAATCATCAGAAAGGAACACAAGTGGAATTAGTGTGCAATTTAGTGGACAACTCTCTCTCCTCAAAGGGTAATAGATACACAACAAATGTGAAAATGTTTGCGATGACTGTGTACTTTTATTCACCAGCAGCATATGAATACCTGCAAAAATTAATGCCTCTGACCCATAAATCATTGATTCCCAAAAGGGGGGCAAGTGTCGACTGTGAAACTGGCTTCTTAAAAGATGTTTTTAAGTAGGCCTACATTGATTCGAACCCAATTGTAAGGGACCAGTTCAGCAATTCATGTCTAATTGTAGACAGTGTGGCACTTAGGAAGCAAGTAGTTTGGGACCAAGGAACTAAGCAATACACAGGTTTTTTAGAGTTTGGTGGGGAAGTGCCTCAGTCAAAAGAAGTAATAGAGGCATCTGAGGCTGTGGTTTTCATGCTTGTCTCTATTAAAGGCAAATTTATATGCCCGATTGCATATTTCTTTATCAACGGTGTACAGGCAAATAATCAGGCCACACTGATAAAATCCGCTTTAGAGAGGCTGCATAGTTCTGGCATTAGGGTTTGGTGTGTTACATGTGATGGCTGCAAGGTAAATATAAGCACTTTACGTACACTTGGCTGTACTTTAAATTTTTCCAAGGGTGATTTTAAGAGCTACAATGTTTATTGTATCTTGGGCATGTCATATGATTAAGTTTGCCAGAAATGCTCTAGCAGAAGTATCTGCTATTGAGTCTCCAACTGGCATTATTAGATGGCATTTCGTTGAGCAATTGAACAAGGTACATCATCTCCAACTGGCACTATTAGATGGCCTTTCGTTGAGCAATTGAACAAGGTACAACAAGAGGAAGGTATGACATTTGCCAACAAACTATCAGGACAACATATAAGTTATGTAAATAGAAAAATGAATGTTTCATTAGCTCCACAGACTGAGTTCTAGTGTGACAGATAGTATAGAGTGTTTGAGGAGGGTTGGTGATCCAAATATTAAAGGAAGTGAAGCAACAGTAGAATTTTTGTATAATATTGATAGGATTATTGATATTCTGAACTCCAGAAATCCATTAGGTAAAGGGTATAAGAGCCCCCTGAGACTTGACAACAAATCTTATTGGCTTGGTATTTAAAAAAAAAAATTAAATTAAAAAAAGAATGGTTCAAATGGCTCTGAGCACTATGGAACTTAACAATTATGGTCAACAGTCCCCTAGAACTTAGAACTACTTAAACTTAACTAACCTAAGGACATCACACAACACCCAGTCAACACGTTGGTATTTTCAGACACACTGAAAATTATATCAAAAGCTTAAAAATCATTGGTGTTCCATTGCTGCTCCATGCAAGAAATATTTTTGCTTTTGGGTTAATTTTCAATGTGCAATCAGTAAGGCACATAGCTCTGACAAGTATGCTTCGTGTTGAATCTCCTTTGAAGTATTTGCTAACATATAAACTGTCACAAGACCACATAGAGCTTTTTTTCCCCTGCATTCGGTCCAGATGTGGTTGGAACAACAATCCAAAAGCATACCAGCTCAAATGTGCCATGAGAAAGTTGCTCTTGGGTAACAGTGTCACTGCAATGAATGGGAATTGCTCAAATTTTAATGTGTGTTGTTTGCCACCTGTTTATGATTTTCATGCAAGAAAGCATGTAGTAGAAAGTGATGAAAGTGCTGCATAAAATGAAGTAGAGGAGTGGTGTGCACTTCTTGATGATAAGATTAAGTTCTCATTTCACAAGTAAAACATACTCAATTATATTGCAGGGTATGTGTCATTGCGCCTTTCAAGGCAGATCACATGCAAAGACTGTCTTCACATACTGAAGCCACCAGTAGTTAAATCTGCATTAGAATGTGATTCTCTCTATGCTTTTCCCAATATGGCCAATAAAAATGCATTTGTAAATTTTGTTAAACGGGGAAAACTGGTTAAAACAAGTGACTGCATGTACTCTGTTGTAGAATACTCAGAAACTCTTTCAGATGATTGTGACTGCTGGGGATATGTGACAAACATATACAGGCCAAGATTTTGCATTGTGTTAAAAATAAATTTGTAGATTACCCATTTCCTGCTCTTCATGATTACCGTTATGAAATTAGGATTGAGGACTTACATCAGACTCAACTTGTTTGTAAGATTGCATCCCTATACTCCTGCATACGCTTAAAAACATGTGGAAAAAAAGCCTGCTGAGAAAATTTTAAACAACAAATCAAGTATAAGGCAGAAGTTAAATAAACTCATATTGTTTAATCATGTATAGTGCTCAAATTGGAAAAATTGTGTAATGGGACATTCCATGCAGATGGGTGCGACATTTTGACAGATTTTTTAAAACTATTTTGTCCATAGATTTGTTGTTGTGTAATGATGAACTTCAAAAGATGAATCACATTGAAGTAAAATTAAGTCTTTACATCCTGTGTAGATATTGTAACAAAATTATAATTGTTTATTATACAAGCTTATTTTAAGATGTTTGGTGTTACAAAATATGCACTTGCATTAAAAACGGGTGATTTTTGTGAAATTAATGAAAAAAATGTGCTGAGACTTATTTGACAGATGGCTTTCAGTGTGAGAAAATATGTCCCTCAATAACTATGTTAACTTGAATTTTTCACTTTAAGAAAACAGTTTAATCACAGGATGGGTGTGATCTAATGAAGTATGCAGTGGCCCTATGTTTCAAACAGTAATGTTTGTGGATACTCTGCAACATAAGAGCAATAAAATTGTTACTCTGTTAATTCTTGTTTTAATACTTCCTATAATGAACACAATGTTCCAGTTGATCATAAGCATTCTTATTACTTTATAACCATTCTAGAATAAGGGGACCTGAGTCAGGCAAAACCTAATTTTCTGAATTTTGTCCTTATTTTGTTAGGATGTCTTTCTATTATATTTTCCTGTGGAAAGGAGTGGGGGGGGGGGGGGGGGGGAAGAGAATGCAAATAATCATATAGAATTATCTTTCTAGCATTACAAAGTACAGAATACAGTGATTACAGGTACACGTGGTAACCTAGGAAATTTCATTATTCATGTTACATGCCTAATTTTCATCAACATTTACCTTAATTATACGGTTACACTTTTTGCTGATTTGAACTGTGTACTACATGTTAAAAAGATTTTGTTTGGTCATAGTAATAAAAGCATTTCATTTTGTTAGTTCTTATGTCCCATACGGAACTGAAATTATCGAGTTATGATGACAAAGGAAGGAAATAACATTAAGGAATCTTACTTCACAGAAATTATGTAACAATGGTTACACTTTTTGCTTGTTAACTTTAACATAAACCATTTAGTTTTCCATTAAGAGTGAAAGCAGTTGCACGAGTCACATAAAGAACAAAGTTTCCCGTAGGGAACTAAAGTATTTTACGTTTGAATTATTGCAGACCCAAAGTATTGTGATCTTCATATTTCTATTTAAAAAAGTTTGTAACTCAAATTCACAGACATTTTGGAATCTGTACATACATGTGTGTAGCAAGGTACTTTTCATGTGCCATGTGGAACCTTTAATTTTCTGGCTTAAATATAATTTATTTCATGAATTACCTTTAATACCAGCACTGTCTCAATGCATTATTTACCATTTAGAAGAAGAAATATTAGTGTACAGAATAACAAACCTCATGAAAAATGCGAGAGATTGTTCTGTACAGAACTTGGAATGGCTCGTAATCAATAGCAGGTAAAAAAGAAGGCTTCTATTAAACGTTCAAAGAAACCAGTCAGTACCTCTTAATTCGCCATAGAGGTGATACAGTAATAAAACAATTTATTTTTTTTCAGAATTTCTGCTAAGTATTAAAAGTGTGAAGACGTATTCAATTAGTATTTGCTTTACCAATAACCTGTAGTACAAGCACACGTATAAGCAGATAATTATGGGAGTCAAGAGTTATGTTAAAATTAAAGATACTGACTATTATTACTTGCTCACAAAGCATTGTAGTTGCTGTACAATTTATGCTGTATGTGGTGTACCCAATGTGATTCCTTGAGTACATAATATTCTGTTATCCTGTGGGAGTGCACTGGTACCACACCTACTGAAAGTACGTTTTGTTGTGGAATAGTTGTATCAGGTGTCTGTACCACAAAACAGATCTCCACTGTGACACCCTCATGTTCTTGGTATGCTATTAGCTTTTATTACAGGAATACTCTTCACATGGAGGAGGAAGCATAGTGACATTTTCTTTTTCATCATTTCCAACATTGTACACAACTTTCTTGCACTTTTATGTTATCACATTTTTCCCTCGATAATCGAAAAGAGAGAGAGGGGAAAAAAATTTAAGCGAGCTTTCATAACTGAGAACTCTACTTGCGTCATTTGTTATTTTCAAAATGTTACCCTCTTTCCCAATACTGTCCTATTTCTTCAAACCAATTTTGAATTTCTCAGATTATTACATATTATTTACTGTACATTGTCCACTAATACTTCTGTTGTTACCAGATAGTTTGTAATGTGGCACTACCTTTGTGCCACTGGTATTGGCTAGTGTACTTTTGCAGATAAGAAAATCGACTGGACTAGATTGTCCTGTCAGTATAGGACAAATTCAGACAATATGGAACTTTTTACAATAAATTTGCAATATAATGTCACCCTTGTCTCACACAGATTGTAGCAGCCATTGGGGCGCCTGTCTGGCCAGCTTCTGCAGCTTTCACTTTCAGGTTTGTTTTTTGCTTGGGCCGTATACTGACAACCACTCATTCCAGTGATTGACACCATGTCAAAGACTGGAACCAAGATTCACAGAAATAGAATTCTGTGGTTGCAAGTCAAAGTGTAATTAATTTTGCTCACTGACATGTTTTGAATTCAATTTTAAATTTGTTTGGGTGTCAGACTGGAAAATTACAGTTTTAAGACACGCCAACCTTAAAATTAACAGCTGTGATCGAGGTTATTTTCAACAACTTCCTTCACTCCCTACATCATCATGGATCAGTCCAATACAAGTCATGCATTTAAGAGGAGCCTTAATGTTGGGCTTTGAGTTTATCTCATTCAAATGTATTTCTTGTCTCGTATCAAAGACTGAAGCACTGTTAAATACTGGTGCTTCTACCATATCACTCAGTTTAAATACACCGTGTCATGTACAGGCGTTAATAAAATCATGGCATTTAAATTACTGATCAAAGGGAGAGCCAAATTCGTAAGTGCATGTTGCAATTACAGTGTCAGCATGGCAATGCATCACTTCAGATAAAGAAAAATAACATTTTTTTCTGTTTACACGTAAGTAATACTTTAATAGTTCAGTTGTAATTTCTGTTGTCAGTAAAGATACCCCTCAGCAAACGATGTCAACTTTTTTTCAAGAGACGTCTTCACTGTTGTCCACACTTGATTTTCCGAATTATACCAGTAGTTAAAAGTTTCGGCAAGTAAGGTAATTTGTTGACCTCCATTGAATCTTAAATAGTGTTTTAAAACGGGCAAATAAGTAAAGCACTCATAAAATGGTAAACAATTTATAGGTCCGCTTGTCAAACTTTCAAAACACACTCGAATTTAGGAATTTCATAGCAGAACTGTCACTGTTTTTTCTCGCTAGATTAGAAACACTTCATTATGTTGATGTGTAGATATCTAGAACATCCAATATAAAATACTTATGAGGGCGCAGAACGAAAAACATTTTCATCCGTGTTTTGACACTTCGTTTGTTTGCCAAATTCAGATATGGCGGACACTCAATTATACATCTACATCTACATCTACATTGATACTCCGCAAGCCACCCAACGGTGTGTGGCGGAGGGCACTTTACGTGCCACTGTCATTACCTCCCCTTCCTGTTCCAGTCGCGTATGGTTCGCGGGAAGAACGACTGTCTGAAAGCCTCCGTGCGCGCTCTAATCTCTCTAATTTTACATTCGTGATCTCCTCGGGAAGTATAAGTAGGGGGAAGCAATATATTCGATACCTCATCCAGAAACGCACCCTCTCGAAACCTGGCGAGCAAGCTACACCGCGATGCAGAGCGCCTCTCTTGCAGAGTCTGCCACTTGAGTTTATTAAACATCTCCGTAACGCTATCACGGTTACCAAATAACCCGGTGACGAAACGTGCCGCTCTTCTTTGGATCTTCTCTATCTCCTCCGTCAACCCGACCTGGTACGGATCCCACACTGATGAGCAATACTCAAGTATAGGTCGAACGAGTGTTTTGTAAGCCACCTCCTTTGTTGATGGACTACATTTTCTAAGCACTCTCCCAATGAATCTCAACCTGGTACCCGCCTTAGCAACAATTAATTTTATATGATCATTCCACTTCAAATCGTTCCGCACGCATACTCCCAGATATTTTACAGACGTAACTGCTACCAGTGTTTGTTCCGCTATCATATAATCATACAATAAAGGATCCTTCTTTCTATGTATTCGCAATACATTACATTTGTCTATGTTAAGGGTCAGTTGCCACTCCCTGCACCAAGTGCCTATCCGCTGCAGATCTTCCTGTATTTCGCTACAATTTTCTAATGCAGCAACTTCTCTGTATACTACAGCATCATCGGCGAAAAGCCGCATGGAACTTCCGACACTATCTACTAAGTCATTTATATATATTGTGAAAAGCAATGGTCCCATAACACTCCCCTGTGGCACGCCAGAGGTTACTTTAACGTCTGTAGACGTCTCTCCATTGATAACAACATGCTGTGTTCTGTTTGCTAAAAACTCTTCAATCCAGCCACACAGCTGGTCTGATATTCCGTAGGCTCTTACTTTGTTTATCAGGTGACAGTGCGGAACTGTATCGAACGCCTTCCGGAAGTCAAGAAAAATAGCATCTACCTGGGAGCCTGTATCTAATATTTTCTGGGTCTCATGAACAAATCAGGCGAGTTTGGTCTCACACGATCGCTGTTTCCGGAATCCATGTTGATTCCTACATAGTAGATTCTGGGTTTCCAGAAATGACATGATACGCGAGCAAAAAACATGTTCTAAAATTCTACAAGAGATCGACGTAAGAGATATAGGTCTATAGTTTTGCGCATCTGCTCGACGACCCTTCTTGAAGACTGGGACTATCTGTGCTCTTTTCCAATCATTTGGAACCCTCCGTTCCTCTAGTGACTTGCGGTACACGGCTGTTAGAAGGGGGGCAAGTTCTTTCGCGTACTCTGTGTAGAATCGAATTGGTATCCCGTCAGGTCCAGTGGACTTTCCTCTATTGAGTGATTCCAGTTGCTTTTCTATTCCTTGGACACTTATTTCGATGTCAGCCATTTTTTCGTTTGTGCGAGGATTTAGAGAAGGAACTGCAGTGCGGTCTTCCTCTGTGAAACAGCTTTGGAAAAAGGTGTTTAGTATTTCAGCTTTACGCGTGTCATCCTCTGTTTCAATGCCATCATCATCCCGTAGTGTCTGGATATGTTGTTTCGAGCCACTTACTGATTTAACGTAAGACCAGAACTTCCTAGGATTTTCTGTCAAGTCGGTACATAGAATTTTACTTTCGAATTCAATGAACGCTTCACGCATAGCCCTCCTTACGCTAACTTTGACATCGTTTAGCTTCTGTTTGTCTGAGAGGTTTTGGCTGCGTTTAAACTTGGAGTGGAGCTCTCTTTGCTTTCGCAGTAGTTTCCTAACTTTGTTGTTGTACCACGGTGGGTTTTTCCCGTCCCTCACAGTTTTACTCGGCACGTACCTGTCTAAAACGCATTTTACGATTGCCTTGAACTTTTTCCATAAACACTCAACATTGTCAGTGTCGGAACAGAAATTTTCGTTTTGATTGCCGGCACGCGCTAGAGCCATCTATCGGTAGGTCCGGTAGTTGAGCATCCCTCATTTCGCTAGCTTTAGACGCCTGTCAGACAACACACCAAAGATGTAATTCATTGCGCTCGCAAAGTGTATCGCGATCATGCTATAGCGTACAACCACACGACTATGCTCACAACAGATTAACATTAACACAGTCTAGAGGTGGTAAAAAATAACGCGACTGATACAAATAACCGGTTACTGAGAAGTAACTGTTACTGTAGTAACAGCTCATCTGATACTGGCAGTTATTTCAATAACTGCCAATAGTAATCATACAGGGCTCTAACTGCAAACAGTACCTCGCGTTATCTGTTGACCGAAGATCGTATTACGCTCGCGTCAACTCATCGGAAATATGGCCCATGGCTACGAAGAAGAGGGACAGACCATTTGGTAGGCGCTCTATAGGTCATGAGAATAACTGTGAGACTGCGCCTCATCTGTTGATAAGAACTGTGTACTATTTCGTGCACCTTCGTTACTTTTAGCACAAACAGTTAAATAAAGTTAATGTCAGAACGGTGGCTGATAGGAGCTGCAGTACAGGCATTAAGAAGTAGTCAAGTACGGTCTTTCTCTTGAGCCACCGCCTTGGACGGGTAGTAGAAAGAGAGTTTCCGTAAGGAATTCGAGTGACTATGGAAATAACTGTCAGAGGGTATTTTTCTCTGGCAGCTATCGTTATTGGCTCACAGTTCTCGTTCTCTGGCTGGCGGTTATCGGGCTACCACTACAGGTAATTGGTAACGGAATAACTGTGCGTCTGTGTTCCTGACTCAGTGACTCTAGTTAAAGGTCGTAGACACCGGTGATATTTCCAGAGAGGATAGTTACTGCTTCGGAAATGCCGCTGGCCATCGCGAATGACAAATAACATGTCAGAAAGTATAACATAAACATTTGAATATAATAATTATTATCCTCATCATTTGTCAGTAGATTGTCAAAATACACTCCTGGAAATGGAAAAAAGAACACATTGACACCGGTGTGTCAGACCCACCATACTTGCTCCGGACACTGCGAGAGGGCTGTACAAGCAATGATCACACGCACGGCACAGCGGACACACCAGGAACCGCGGTGTTGGCCGTCGAATGGCGCTAGCTGCGCAGCATTTGTGCACCGCCGCCGTCAGTGTCAGCCAGTTTGCCGTGGCATACGGAGCTCCATCGCAGTCTTTAACACTGGTAGCATGCCGCGACAGCGTGGACGTGAACCGTATGTGCAGTTGACGGACTTTGAGCGAGGGCGTATAGTGGGCATGCGGGAGGCCGGGTGGACGTACCGCCGAATTGCTCAACACGTGGGGCGTGAGGTCTCCACAGTACATCGATGTTGTCGCCAGTGGTCGGCGGAAGGTGCACGTGCCCGTCGACCTGGGACCGGACCGCAGCTACGCACGGATGCACGCCAAGACCGTAGGATCCTACGCAGTGCCGTAGGGGACCGCACCGCCACTTCCCAGCAAATTAGGGACACTGTTGCTCCTGGGGTATCGGCGAGGACCATTCGCAACCGTCTCCATGAAGCTGGGCTACGGTCCCGCACACCGTTAGGCCGTCTTCCGCTCACGCCCCAACATCGTGCAGCCCGCCTCCAGTGGTGTCGCGACAGGCGTGAATGGAGGGACGAATGGAGACGTGTCGTCTTCAGCGATGAGAGTCGCTTCTGCCTTGGTGCCAATGATGGTCGTATGCGTGTTTGGCGCCGTGCAGGTGAGCGCCACAATCAGGACTGCATACGACCGAGGCACACAGGGCCAACACCCGGCATCATGGTGTGGGGAGCGATCTCCTACACTGGCCGTACACCACTGGTGATCGTCGAGGGGACACTGAATAGTGCACGGTACATCCAAACCGTCATCAAACCCATCGTTCTACCATTCCTAGACCGGCAAGGGAACTTGCTGTTCCAACAGGACAATGCACGTCCGCATGTATCCCGTGCCACCCAACGTGCTCTAGAAGGTGTAAGTCAACTACCCTGGCCAGCAAGATCTCCGGATCTGTCCCCCATTGAGCATGTTTGGGACTGGATGAAGCGTTGTCTCACGCGGTCTGCACGTCCAGCACGAACGCTGGTCCAACTGAGGCGCCAGGTGGAAATGGCATGGCAAGCCGTTCCACAGGACTACATCCAGCATCTCTACGATCGTCTCCATGGGAGAATAGCAGCCTGCATTGCTGCGAAAGGTGGATATACACTGTACTAGTGCCGACATTGTGCATGCTCTGTTGCCTGTCTCTATGTGCCTGTGGTTCTGTCAGTGTGATCATGTGATGTATCTGACCCCAGGAATGTGTCAATAAAGTTTCCCCTTCCTGGGACAATGAATTCACGGTGTTCTTATTTCAATTTCCAGGAGTGTATGTGGATATATTACAGTAACTGCTAATATTTACAGAATTGATACACTGTCAGAATAAAACAGTTAAATTTGTCATGCACAGAATACCTGATCTTGGCTGTTGTAACGAAGTGCTGTCAAAACTGAAATATAGCAGAATTTTTATTAAAGCTGGTCCTATTAGTCTCTCTTAAGATAATCATCTACAGAGTATGGAGGGGTCAATTGAAGCGTCCGATTCCACCCATCTGCTTTGACGTAAAGGTGTTGTGTATGAAAGCAGATCATGTACTGTGTAAAAGCAGTGATCAATCAAGTACGACTTCAGTTTAGATTTGAAATGACCAATGTTTTGTATGTGTTTAATGGTATCTGGTAAGGCATTGTACAGTTTGTTACTAGGATGGATAAAGCTGTTTTGAAATAACTTTGTGTTGGTGCTTTGAACATGTACATCCAATTTTTGTCTTGCATCATAGCTGTGTATTGTGTGATTTTGAGTGATGAGTGGTCTTTTTGTGCGTAAGTTTTGCTTTAAATACATTATAATGTAAGTTTTGCTTTAAATACTTTATAATATACCAGGATTTAGAGGGACCGATGACCTAGCAGTTAGATGGCGGCTATTATTCATTTATTTCACTGTTGCGATTTCAGCTCTAGAGCTATTTTCAAGTACCAAGGGAAAGGTCTTGTAAGGTAATGCTTCTTAAATTGTTTAAGGGAAAGGTCTTGTAAGGTAATGCGTCTTAAATTGTTTACCAAGTGTTACCACACTATGCTTCGCATTTTGTTGTCCATATCTTATATTGGTTTCAGTTTTCACACAAAAATGCCTCTACAGCCAAAATTACGATAGTGATTTCATTTAAAAATTATATTATATGATTCTTGTACAGGAAGGGCTGCCACATTATATCAGAATATAAGATCGACAAAATTTAGATAGGATCGAATGCTTAGGGCTCTTTATTAATTCTTACTCGTAACTAATTTATTGATTTACCTGAATTTAAAATCCGCTCGCGTAACCTTTCTTTATCTTTGACGGGAAATCTGAACATTTTTAGTTCAGCATTTGTCCGTCTCCTCCTTCCACAGTTGATATACTCGCAGGGCCTCCGCATGACGACTCGATCCACTACCACCGGTATGTCAGAAACAGCTGTACTTCACAGACGCCAAATAGTGGAAAGCTGCGCGCGTTCGGCCGATGTTGCCTCATATTTCACAGAACGGAGTGGTTGATTCCACAAGTAAGGGTGTGACGCTGTTGCCGCCTGGTGGCCGTTTCCTGACAAGGGTTGCCTGCTAGACCAAGCGATCGGGCAATCTGTTTCTTACGTGATCCGGGGTATGAACGTCATGACGGCACGGTGTTGTTTGTAGATTAGATTGGGTTTATATGACCCTTGGTGTTGGATGTGTGAAGTCGTTGGCGGGAATGTTTGTAATTCCAAGCGTAAGATTTGGAAGTTTTTTCAATGAATTATCAAGTTTTTTGTTTATGTGTTTGGGGTTTTCATTAGGTGTTATTGGTATGTTCGCTCGATCTAGTTTGCAGCGTCAGAATTTGCTGGTGGTAAGTAACTTTCTTTTTTTTTTTTCTAGTTGCGACGTTATGTGTATTTATGGAGTATTGAATGTGTTATAATTTATGTAGAGATGGTTGATTTGTGGATTTTTGAGGTTTTGGTTTTATTTTTCGCAGTTGTAGGTCTTGGTTTTTTTTTCGTTATCAATAGTTGTGGTTAACTTATATAGGTCACCCAAATGACCGATTCCCATTTTCGTAGCTGTAGGTGTTGGTGTTTTGGTATCGTCATCTGTGGTTGACCGATATAGTTCAAGGGGAGTGTTCGATTCCTGCAGATTTTGTTGGTGTAGCGGAATGTTGTAATTTCTTTTTCTTTTCGCTCGTCATTTTGTGTTTTGGGATTGTGGTGTTTTTTTTTTTTTACTATTATATTTAGCTTGTCCTCACCCTAAAACCCCCAACTTCTCGCAATTGTCCCGTTAGTTTGATTGTATTTTTGGAGGGAGATGTTATTGTCTTATTTATGTGTATCTTCGTGTTTGTTTCCGCGTGTATGTAGTGACGTTATAGGAGACACTTATGACGTCATGGGTCAAAGCAGATGGGTGGAATCGGACACTTCTGTATTAAAAAGTCTTTCAAACTCTCTGTAAACAGTGCTTTATCTTAAACCAAGTTTTTAATGGATGCTGACTTGCTGGCAGTTTGTTGAAAATGTGTTTGCCTGAATATTGGACCCCTTTTTTGACCGAGGTAAGTGATTTTAGGTCTTTATGTAGATTACTGTTCCTATTTCTAGTATTGATGTTATGTATTGCGCTATTGGTTGGAAAGACTTGCAACAAATTTTATTAAGGAATTAATATACTAGGAAGCAGGGGTTCGAATACAAAGTTCCTTGAACAGGTTTCTACATGATGTTCTTCAATTTATACCACAAAAGATTTTTATTACACACTTTTAAATTTTTGCTCCATTTGACGTGTTACCCCTGAATATGAACCCTTATGAAATAATAGAATGAAAGTATGTAAGCTTTTTTATATTTATGTCTCCTACATCTGACATCATTCTGCCGGCCAGAGTGGCCGAGCGGTTCTAGGCACTACAGTCTGGAACTGCGTGACCGCTACGGTCACAGGTTCGAATCCTGCCTCGGGCATGGATGTGTGTGATGTCCTTAGGTTAGTTGGGTTTAAGTAAGTCTAAGTTCTAGGGGACTGATGACCATAGCAGTTAAGTCCCATAGTGCTCAGAGCCATTTGAACCATTTGACATCATTCTCACTGCAAATACAGACTTGTTTAGGCGCTTCAGCAATTCTGTGGTATGCCCTTCCCAACAGAATTTATTATCGAGTTGTAGGCCCAGAAGAGTAAACTAATCTGTCACAGTATGTATTTTTTTTTTTTTTTTTTTTTTGCTGTATTACAAGGTTGTACACTTTTTCGATTAAGTGAGCAGCACAAGGAATTAAGCTTCGAATTTAACCTACAGTATTCCGTTTATGTATTACTTCATACATAAAAACGCATGTTGTTTACATTTTACTTAAACAGAGCTGTGGCGAAGTTTTGCGTACTTTCTGTTGCAGATGCGAAGATAATATTTCTAATAGCGACCGATAACCTACATATATATAATATGAAACACTAATAGTCGTTATAACATCACCTGAAATGTACCCGGAGTTAATTAGCTAAGGTTATGATACGATTCATGTGACATTCCTGCCATTTCGCACTACTTGCAGTTATACTGACAACTAAACTGATGGATTCCAGCTATGTCGTTCTTTAACGCTAACCCCGTCGGTGTATTCGGTAGTGAAACGTAACTTGACAGTTATTGATAAACTTTAAAAATAGCGGTTATCAAAGAATAACTGCAACCGTGATAACGCTTACTCCTGAATAACCGTCTGGCCCACCTCTAACACAGTCTAAAGCCCTTTCTACATGGGACGCGTGAGCTTGCAAGATAACCCATGATGCACTATTTCCTCCGGTGTCTACTGTGTAGATGGGACCCACTCGCACGTGATTCACCCATACGATGGCTAGAAGGCGGTACAGGATGAATCCCTATTCTCATACATATGTAAGCGCTTCGTACATGCGAAGACGACAAAGTAGGCTGACACACGGCGAGAAGTTCTATGCGCAATTGCGCATACTGCATTGTGTATCTCGGCTCCTGCTCAGCGAAACGTAGTGCAGTAGGTTGTTTCCCTCACAAAAAATGGTTCAAATGGCTCTGAGCACTATGGGACTCAACTGCTGTGGTCATAAGTCCCCTAGAACTTAGAACTACTTAAACCTAACTAACCTAAGGACATCACACACATCCATGCCCGAGGCTGGATTCGAACCTGCGACCGTCGCGGTCGTGCGGTTCCAGACTGTAGCGCCTTTAACCGCTCGGCCACTCCGGCCAGCTTTCCCTCACAAAAAGTTAACCTGCGAAACATATGTAATTTTCGGTAGGTGTTATTTAAAGCTTCATCTCCGTCACAGGTTTATTATTAAACAGACTTTCATAGAAACGTGTTCTGGTTTATCGTGAATTAAGAATATTTGTTCATTGTGAACATAAGTTATTTTGTAGAAATGGAGTGCAACAGGCGATCAGTGGAAGTGCTGATTGCAGCATATCAGGGGGAATCGTCCCTGTTTAATACAGAAGAACCTTTGTACCATCATAAGGTAATGCAGTAATAAACTATTTTTAGGCTTGTACATCGATTGTTGCACAGTAGATACATTTGTGGGGACTACTGAAGAACTGGATACAACCCGTCGGCTTTGACCAATGACGCCAGAATTTGCCAGAGATGATTTATTACACATATTTAACAGCAAAGACGATTGTTCACAAACAAAGAAATGCACGAGAGAGAAAACAGATGGTAGACGTATATCACGTGCATTAATATTTCGAACATGGAGTACTATTATTTCCGCAAAAAATAAAGAAAAAAGGGATAGTAGTAACGTTAGCATGGAATACCTCAGTTGACACACATATGAGTTGTATCTCGAACTTAAGTCGACCTGTATAGGTTAGCTGCAGTACAGGATACAAATTTCACCTATGTCGATTTCTTCGTTTTCGTTAGCATTAGTATCCTAGTCTTCAGTTGACCTACATAGGTAAATGATAGCAGTGCTACATGTGTCGCTTTCTTCGTCTAGATACCACCAGTATCGCGTATTTCAGTTGACCAGCATACATCGACTGATGTAGCGGATTCGAATTTTACATATGTCGGTCCTTCCGCTTTAAGCAGTGCTAGTATAGACCCAAAAAAAAGAGCAACAACTGCAAAATTTGTATTCCGTACTGCTGCTGACAAACCCATACTTAACGCAGAACAATATAACTCGACAATGAAATATATCAAAATATACAAATTCAGTAAGACATAAAAATAAAATACTTAACTTACCATATGCAAACTCCTCCACAAAAAACCAAGGCTCACCTTCAAAGACATCAAGAAAAATCACATACCCACATACACAAGAAACACAACAGCACAAAAAAACAGACATATTACAAATATATAAACCCAGAAGTTGACATCAATGAAATGGCGTAAAATCATTTTAAAAAATATCTACAGAAGAAAATTACCTAACATAAGGAAATGAAGAATGGTGGATCAACCCAAAAAAAATCCGAATCAATATTTTAAGCATCCAGACCAAACTCACTCTTGTCCTTAATTACCAGTTACCTCCATACACCCCTTCCAAAATGAAATTAACTAACAAATTTTGGAGGACACATTTGCCCAACACGTTTTAGGAAACACTTAAATGGGCAATATGTTTTGGGTAGAATGAGATTGTTACTCTGCAACGGAGGGTGCGCTGATATGAAACTTCCTGGCAGATTAAAACTGTGTGCCGGACCGAGACTCGAACTCAGGACCTTTGCCTTTCGCGGGCAAGTGCTCTATCAACTGGAAGGTAGGAGACGAGGTACTGCCAGAAGTAATGCTGTGAGGATGGAGCGTGAGTCATGCTTGGGTAGCTCAGTTGGTAGAGTACTTGCCCACGAAAGGCAAAGGTCCTGAGTTCAAGTCTCGGTCCAGCATACAGTTTTAATCTGCCAGGAAGTTTCATGTTTAGGGTACTCTACGCCTCCACGAATATTCATCTTAGTGCTTTTGTAATCTTGACATGCGTCGTTTCCCCCTCCATACAACAATTTTATGGCTGACATATAACCTTCTATACCATGGGTACAAACCACAGTTGATGAAGATCTGAATTCAGTATTATGACTGATGACACATGGTGAAAGCCCATATTCCCCAAATCCATATATGAAGAAAAACATCAGAAATAACTACAGAGCACTCTGCAACATGATCTTCAATTAATTTCACCCACACTTTCCTTGTTCGATTAGGAACTACTTCATAAACTACATCGTCACATGTTGGACCTGAAATTACAGCCTACCAAATTCATAATCCCACCGCAGGTTCCTCCCTGTTGTACTTGGTTTTGCCAAAATGAGACTCATCGATTTCGACTATAACACCCAGCCCCCACAAAGGCCCCCTATAATTTATATATTTCTCATGAACTATCCTATGAAACGGATATCAGTCTAAAATGGTATGCTCACTCACATGACATTCATGCACACACAACCACACAGGATACCTGAGACCATCAGTACGTAATTTTTATTATACCTCGCAAAGCCAGCTTCGATTCCTCAAACCATGTTCCTCATCTAATTGAGCGCCATAATCTATCCTTGCTACATCTCCATATGAATAAGCTGTGAGTCTGATGAGCAAACAAACGTATCCACATATGTTCGCTGCATTCACAACATCGAACATAATCAGCAAGAAGACAACACATTTGCAAAAATCGAATGGTTGCCATCATGTCTACACAGAAAGTATGCTTTAAGTCTCCCATAGTCATGGGAATAGATAAATTCATACCCACAAACTAAAATCAAAAACCAAAAATTTCTTTTAAATGAAAAACTATTCTCCCAAACTTTCTCAAACTCACTAAGAATGAGATTAAGTACCAAATGAGTTGGAAAGAACCAATTATTTACATCAATTCAAACGAAAAAACGTATGCAATGTCTAGTGCTGTCTTTTAAAAAAACACTCATTTTTTTCAGTTTACAATGATGGCGCTTATACACAGCAAGCAACCGATTTATTATCTATGGCTCTAAAGTAAAGACATTAATATCTATGAGTAACCTATAACAGGTTGTATCCCGTTCTTCAGTTGACCCAAAAATAAATAACAATAACGAACCTACAATAGCTGAAGTAATACAGAAGCCATGTGTGAACCCTATTCCATGTCTTTACAAAACAAAAACTGACATCAGTAGTGACCAAAATACTCTTCATGACTTTGTAAGTGTTTTAGAAGCAATTCCCTCACTCAACACAAATACAGACTGGCGTGAGGTTCATTACAGGAAAAGAACTGGTAGTTTTAGAGATAAGCAATTCTCATGTGCTACAGCAGAACAACAAACCAACAACATGCAGGAAATGACTCAGAACGCACATGAAAAGCCAGAAATACTATATAATATGGCACTTAAGAAACATGTAGAGAAAGGATGATCTATACATTAATCATCTTCCATAGGTTCAGTCAGTGTCAGGGACAGCAAAAATCTAATAATAGTCACAGGTGACGAGCAAGGAGTGGTATTTGCAGAGAAAAGGGCATGTCCCATTTAGGAAAAGCGAAAAATGGCACAACGACTGAAAACGTAATACGATTACTGGAGAAAACCTGTCCAGGTTACAACAACTTTCGAGTAGAGAAACTAGAAACTAAGGGTGCGAACAATAGCTTCAAAATTGGCATCGACTTCCATCTAAAAGATAAGCTAATGGACACAGCGATATGGCCCAAGAATGTTGTAATAAGGCGTTTTATATTCCAGAGATCAATCTATGTCCCGGTAAAATAGACTCTGAAATCAAAAATCAGGACCACAGACTATCAGATAAAAAGATCATTAGTAATAACAGTAATATGCTATAAGTTATAGCGAGTGTAAATCTATAGTGCTTAAGAACCAAGGTGGATCTTTTATCGTTCTTTGTAGAAGAAGTGAAACCAGATATTTTATGTATCTGTGAGCACAAGTTGACTGAAGCAGAGCGTGACTATTACAAACCTGTTTAGTAATTGGATATGGTAAATGTATGGTATAGAATTACTGCAACTCATGGTGGTGTGTCCATGTATGCAAACAAAAATCTTAGTGTAAAGGAAATTGATTTAAAAAACGTTTGTACAGATGTGGATCTTGAACTAGCTGCATCAGTAGTACCAAACATTGAGCTCACTGTTATCTCTGTATATCATTCACCTGGTGGTAGCTTCAAAAACTTTATTATACTGATAGATAACTGTTTATCTTACCCTACACACCTTAAGTCTAAACTCGCATTGTGTGGTGACTTCAACATACACATAGGAAGTGGAAGTACTAAATAGTGGGTTTTCATTAACTTAATGAATGGCTGTGGGTTGTTTGTAGCAAACCACCTACCAACAAGAGGTGTTGCTTGTCTAGCCACAGTTGTCACCAACCCCACTACTTGGGAATATAATATCAGCGTAGTTGAACCAATGATTGCAGACCACAATGCATTAGTAATGAAGCTAAAGCAAAACTAAATTGCAACCAATCACATAGCACTCAAGTTACACATTCAGTAAAAGGGTTATCAAAGAAGAAAGATTTAATGACCTTAAAGCTGCACTGTCAGTGTAAACTGGCAACAGAAAGTTGCAGAAATGGGGTCCAGTGACTCATTTCAAAGTCTGTTCCAAACCAAGAACAAAATTTGATGACTTTTCCTAGAAATCCCCAAGAAGAACCCTGCAAGCAAGTCACAAGGAAGGGAAAACCCATTAAATGGAAGATATGGTATACACCTGAGCTAAAGAAATTACAGTGCATCACAAAAATATTCAGAGACCATATGAAAACAGCCATAGATCTCCTAACTAAAGACCTGCTTCTCTGTAACTATTTAAGAGCCAAAAACATCTACAGAAAGGCAGTGGAGGATGCAAGAAAGAAACACCATCACATGTTCACTAACAAAGCTCATAATCCGTGTAAAGCAGCATGGAATCTGGTAAATGAGCACAGAAAGTAGCCTACTTCCATTTTAAATTCTGGTAGTCCTGGTGCCCTCAACTAGTACCTTGTTAGCATAGTGGAAAGTATGGTAAATGAAATTCCATCTTCAGTCTCAGATCCCACAGCCAATATAAAAAGTGTAAGCTGTGCATTTGAAAACTGGGAGGAAATACACCCTGAGGACCTTGCAAAAATAGTGAAGTCCTATAAACATTCAGAGAGTCCAGATATCGATGGTATGCCCTGCACAGTACTGAAGAAAATAATACCAGAGCTTGCTCAGCCACTAGCCACAGTAATTAACAAGTGTTTATCTGCTGGTGTCTTCCCAGATTTCCTGAAGGTGGCATGGACAGTATCAGTCTACAAATAGGTGACCCATGCAAAGTGTCCAGCTTCAGACCTATTTCAATAATACCCATTCTTGCTAAAGTCACGGAGTCTGTAATAAAACATAAGATACAAAATTACTTTGAAAACAATAAAGTCTTCCAGGACACACAACGTGGTTTTCGCAAGTGAAAGTGTGGCATTGACATTCTGCGACTTGAGCAAGGCGTTTGATTGCATCTCATACAATATACTGATTAATAAGCTCAAGTGTTATGGTATTGAAGGTATGGTCCTAGTTACTCTTCAATCCTATCTCGAAAACCGAAGACAAATAGTGTCAGTCCAAGGAGCAACCTCCCAAGAGCGAGAATTGGAGCATGGTGTACCCCAGGGATCCGTCATAGGACCTCTCCTGATCCTTAGCTATGTCAATAATATAGGTTGTATCTACAACATTCTACAGTTTGGTGATGACACCACACTCTTTGCCAAGGAGAAAACGGCTGAACAAGCTCTGTTGGCAGAAGACATATTCTTCGAAAGTATTAAAGAGTGGTTCATCGAAAATAAAATGAAAATGAATCAAGAAATAACACAACACAAGGGTATGCATTCTCAGCAACGATGGCTGCCAGGATAACATGGAGGCTGTCAAACTATTAGGCTTCATGATAGACAGGAAATTGACAATGAACAAGCGCACAGAGTATGTGTGTTCCAAGCTCTCTCATGTTACATACCTGCTAAGAAAACTAATAGGTTTATTAACTGATGAGTACCTATTAACAGTTTATTATGCACTCTTTCATAGCCATATTAATTATGGTCTGCTATGGGGCACTCTGCAGGTTGTAAGTAGGTGTTAATCCTCCAAAACGAAAAGCTGTCAGGATCATTACATCAAGTAAACAACAGGAGCACTACAAACCTACATTTACCAAGTTAGGGATAATGACAGTATTCAGCCAATATGTGTTTCTATGCCTCAGCAGTGTAAAGTAAAACCAAGGTAATTTCAGCATGAGGCAAGACATTCATAATCACAACACCCACAGCAAGAGAAACATTGAAGTACTAAGTTGTCAACTGACTGGAATGCAAGATATTTTTTCCAGTGGTAACCCTAAAAATGCTCAGTACACTGGACTGTGAAGTGCAGTCTCTGCTGCTAGGACTCTTCAAAAGGACTATTGCACAGGACTTGAAAGAACACCCATTATATTCTGTTAGAGAATTTTTCAATATTGACCAAAGTGAATGGACAACATAATATTGTCTTAATATGTTATATCTACCTTTATTGGGAATACTTTTCTGTATGTTGTATAAAATTGTAACCAAATCTTGTATCTGTAACCCTTACGCAGTCTGTCCAGTCATGACTGGTACATGACCAGACCTAGTAATAAAGTAATAATAGCAGTCCTTTTCCTGGTCCCCTCTTTGAAGCCAGGGCCAAAACAAGCAGCTTCTATTTTTGCCGCGTCTTTCTTCTGGTTTTTCTTTATGATGAAAGCTGCAACTACGGTAATAAGAGCCAAGGCGATACCTTCTTCCATCGTTCTAAGGCTGGTCTTATGGGAGTATTTAAACGCTATTTATAATGAGAGCATACACATATGAGTGACTTGAAGTTTCATATAAACTGCATGAAAACAAAAGAACCATCATAGTGACCAGCTAAAGAACAAATAGATGCAGTGCCTTTAGAAAAAGATGTAAAATACCTGATAGTCTCGAATGTAAGCTAAATCTGTCAATTCACTTGCTGGAAGTTGTCAATAGACGAGCAAACACGTAGAGCAGACGACTAGACACACACTTGCCGTATAAACTCTTTTTGTGGTTGAACGGTCTATCCCATCGCATGGAGCGTTGCAGTAGACGACGACTTTCTTGTGAGAGTCGCGCTTCTATTGTAAAACGGGCTTAACATAACAGTCGCGATACTGCCTCGATGTTGTCTACTGCACCAGCAGTGTGACAAGCGGCCAGTAAGTAAAACTGTTGCGTTCGGCGCGATCGTGAAAGCGAAAGTGAATAGTAGTTATTTATTTAAATTTATACAGTCGTTTTTACAAACGGGAGCGTCTGTAGCGCAATAAATTGCAGCAACAACAAGAAGAGGATACCGCATCTTTCTTTTTTTAGGTTTCCTAAGGACCCTGAGAGGTATGTACCATCATGTTACTAAACTGTATCATCAGGATTCGCTTGCAAACTACATGTGTATTAATGACTTATGTTTCGTTGTAGCACCAGAAAATAGCTAATGAGTATCAAACGAGAAGATATTATGTAAAATGACCCTGTTTACCTTCACTTCGAAAAAAACTAGTTCCTGAATGCGGACAGTAATAACTGGAGTGGAACGCTGAACCCACGCTGTTTGACATACCAAAGAAGCCATCTCAGCTGACGACAAAGAGGAAACTGCCACAAAAGTTCGACAATCCGTCTAAAGCTTTAAAACACTCCTAAGGCATAGAAGCAGCCAGTTCAACTTTCAATGTATCAGTGCCAGATTCATCTGAATCGTCAACACAGATCTGCTTTGGCGATAAAGTGATTAGAGTAAGAGTAGTCATTCGTATCTTGCAAAAGCGTTTGAATTGTCAGAATGCGCAGATCGCTGGACTTCGTGCAAAACTATTTCGGGGCAAGGAAAGTGCCTATAATTTTATATACAGACAGCGACAGAAATTGAGTCAGAAGGGTGAAGTGCAGAAGGGAATAGTATCCCGATATTTAAAAAATGATGCCATTGACTTGTATTGAATCCAGATTAGCATGCCACTGAAGGAAAAACGTGCTGCAAGACGGAAAGACGAAAATAAACTGTTTGCTCTAAATTGATTATATTACAGCACTAAGACATACAGGTTTTGTCAGAATGTTTTGTTTCCATCAGTGCATACATTACAGAGGTACATGGAAGGCATACAAATAAAATGTATAAGTGACAATATATTTCACCTTCTTTTAGAAGAAAGTACAGCATTTCTCCAATACTGATAAACTAGTGAATATGTGATTGTGTGAAATGTCTGTGACGGAAAATTTAACATATGACAGCATTTGTGACAGTATTATCGGCTTTGAGGACTTCAGGTTTACACGCACAGTATATTTCTCCCACCATTTGGCAGTTGCTTTTCCCACTTAGAATAACATAAAGATAAGGGCCGTACTTATGGCTACAGGCGATAATGACTAAAATACAGTAGGCCTACGGAACGATGGATGGGGTGACGACCACTTTCGCACGTAGACGTGTATGTCTGTGCTTCTTACATGGGAATCTGTGTGTTTATATTCCTTTAATACCAACGTCGTAAGCTGCAGTTCTATCCAGTGTCACTAGTGTTTCTTCACGAATGTGTTGTAGCTTGCCATTGGATTCATGATTTTTATCCCTACTTACGCTTATTTTAGCATCGTTGTTAGAAACATCTATATCTCCTGATATTACACACACTCTTGGAGGTGAAAGAATAATTCATATATTTCGTAAATCAGGGAGGAAAAGGATTCAAAACAAAAATTATGCTTATGACGCATCTGACGTTCTCCTTTCTCGCAGCTTGGAGCGCTAGTGTCGCTTCAGCTGTCAAACGGTAACAACTGTCACAGCAGTGAGCGTCGTGACTGTTGTGTGAGACTGTGGGGGTCAGGCTCGTTTGAAGCTTTTTTTTATGCGTATGAAGTCGCTACCGTTGAAATAGGGCAATCATAAGTTGCCCCTGTTAAGTTCAGCTTTGGCTCCCTAATTGTAAAGGGTTGTTGCCCTGTTGGCAGTTTCATGATATAACAGCTACAGCACTCGCGTTCTGTGCGTCAACTGAAAAATAAATAGCGTAACGACTGTGTTTTGAACGTGGAAAACTCTGTGATATTCTTTGACAAAACATTGTGAATCTACACCATACCTACTGATTATCAGCACACATACATTTCTAAGGTGGCATCATAGTCTTGACACAATTCTCTCTGCTTTCTCCGCACCCCATACTCAACTGGATTTGAAGCTTAAAGCCCAACTCACACCGGTTGTCACGTCACGTCCCGTCTCGTCAAAACATTCTGCATTGTATTTCAAATGGCGGGATCCACACTGGCCGTCCTGTCAATGTTCTCGGGAGGAAAGTTTTGGTGGCTGACGCCATCCATCAGTTGTTGATTACGTAACACCCCCAAGCTCCTTCCCTCCATGTCCACATTTATTTTCGTTGTGGTTCACATTGTTAATATCAGTTGTATTTGTTTGCTATTTTTGAAATATTGTTTCACTTCGTAATTCCATTTGTTAAATATTATAATAAATGACGAAAGATTAATTGAAACAGTGAGGCAACAGTCTGAACTGTGCAACATGACTGTACTAAATTAGTGCTCTACTACATCCACAACGTGGGTTTTTGTGCATACGGGTATGGTATTTGATATTTTACAATGAAATGCATTGCAATATGGTTCCAATTTGAAGTGAAAAAAGTTGTCAGGCATTAGTAGTGTTTCATAAAGAAATGGACTGAAACATTTAGACACTGCAAGTTGTTTGTTTAAATATGTATCTGTGGCAGGCTTATTGTTTGTTGAACAGCTCTCTGGATTGTGTGCAGAACAGTTAACCAAGTGTCAGCAGTAAATATTTATGTGGTTTCACCAGATAACCCCAGCATAAATAAGTCACCTGAAGTATTAAAAGCCAAATAGAAGATGTAAACAAAACCTATAAATTTTGAAGGGGAAGGTATTGAGGGAGATATGACTCTTGCACAAAAATTTTCCCTGGAGCAGCAACTAAACTTAATCTTCAGGAAACTAATTTTTCAGAGAATGTGACGGCAGCATGTAACACTGAAATTCTGGGTGCAATTTGATGTAACAAATGAAATACCTGATCCTTCGACTTCCTAAAATATAAAATGAAGGTGTCTCTTTCTCAAGCTCCTTGTATAGAGTGTGAAATTCCCATTGTGTACCACTTAATGACGATTTTCGGACCCACACTTTTTTGTGTTATTTCGCACTTCTGTTTTCCTTCTGTAATATTCTACCTATCCCTGCAAACTTTAAACCATTTGAGTTCAATAAATGTGATTTTTGTACACATGTTGACTCCAGCATCCACGTACATGAGCTACTGTGTCGTGTATCTGCACTTTGCATCTCAAACAGTTGAAAATCAAATTCCCGCAAAAAAAAAAAAAAAAAATTGAAGACAGCCATGTGAGATGAGATCATGTGAGATGCACTGACTTGATGTGCAATGACGTGACTTAACAGACAGTGTGAATACACCTTGACATGATGGTGCCATGATGTGACCATGCCATGACAGTCAGTGTAAATTGACCCTAACTTAGTACAGATAACTTACATTAACGTTTATCAATATCTGTGGAGTGGAAGTAGGGCATCTGAGATCACTATAACTTAAAGTAAAAGAAACATGGCCTAAATAATATAGTGATTACTTTTGTAGCTTTAGACTACAGTGTGTCTCAGAGATTCATTCATAGTAATGTAACAACTGTATACATAATACCGAAGTTGAACCTATTTCCAATAGCATACCATCACCTAGTGGCTGTGTCCTTGGGCCACTGACCATCACCGAGCCTTCATACTTGGCATCTCCCACTCGCTTCCCGTGTCTATATATGTCTCTGTCCCACTGTCTACTTCTACTGATTTGCAATGTATCCAACAGGCACTGTCTCCTCCTTCATCTACTTGTCTTGTCTTTCATTCCCTCTGCCACTGTTTCCGCCGTACCTCACAGCTGGGAGAGGGGTGGGGTAACTTATTTTTTCCTCCATACCAATGTGATTAAAATTTAAGTCCAAACATGCCCTCCCCTATTCCTACATTTAAGTTTACTGGTCCAGGAGGGTCCAGACCCCATAAGCATATTTATAGTCTCCTCTCACCTGTATTTTGCATTTCAGCTGCCTCCTCTTACTTCTGCTCCCATTCTTTCTATCTCCAATCATCCCCCTTTCTCTTTTACTACCACTGTCCATACCCTCACTGACCATCAATATTTTATTCTCACTTTGGCTCCCACTGCTGATATCTTCATCCATCCATCTTTCTCTGTCACTGACACTTTCTCTCTTCCACCATCACTGGCTCCTCTCCCTTTCACTCCCACTGGGACTGTCATATCTCTCTTACACCACCACTGACTCTCAGCCACTTTCCTTGAGCACAGAAAGCACAAATATTTTCGCATTCCAAAACTTTTGGTGACAAATATAGAATGAGGATTAAGGCAGCTGGTTCCTCAATTTTCTGTTATATTCTTCTAAAGTGAGACATATTCCTTAAAAGACATCATAGTCGCCGTTGACTGTATGAAATATTCATTATTACGATTGGAATTTCGGCCTTAGGGCCATTTTCAAGTAACACTGCAAAAGTTACATTCTGTCAGAATATAAGACTATCTGACATGAGTACATGTCGTCGTCAAAATGCAGCCTTTTGAATGTGAGAATCCCACAAGACCCGATGAGTACGACACTTATTACATCGTAAAATGTTAAATATTCGCCTTTTTTGTGCCCCACAGGAGCATTTTTCTGCTGGTTCCCTTCTTTTCCCTGCTACAAGAGGGTGTTCATCTTATATAAAACGAATTCTATAGTTCAGTAAATTCCTGATAGTTTATGTATGTACATCGATACATTTATATACTTTGACACATATGAATAGCAACTAAGTATGCATAATATAAGGATAAAACAAAATCGTTTGCTTTACAGTTTTTCTGAATAATTTGCTGAACGATCGTAATTCGTGGAAAACGCCAGGTTAACAATCTGTATCTTAATAGAGTAAAAATATTATTAGGAACAGTGCAATCTTCTCAGTTTCACATAATTTGTGGCAATTATTTTCAGTTCTTTCAGACCTGCTAAGACCATTTTTAGCCACTGCAGTACGACTTTGGGCATATTTAAATAGGTGTGTAGCACCCAATGTACAAACTGTGCGTCATGCAGATTCATTGACTGACTAAAGATAGAATCTGATGACATCATAATCCTTGCAATGAGCCAAGAACCCTTGCTATGTTTTCACTATGAGAGTCAAAACGAGGGGCGTTCAATAAGTAATGCAAAACTTTCTTTTCTCGGGCAGTTTCGGTAGAAAAAATGCGGAATTTAATGTAGAACATCGTAAAATGTTGTCGTTTCAGTCCCTATAGTTTCCTGAATTGTTGATAGGTGGCGGCATCCTTCAAAATGGGGCCTGTAATGGAGGTGCGTTTCTGGAAAGGAGCTGTCATTGAGTTCCTTTTGGCAAAAAACCAGAGCAGCGTAGATATTCATAGGCTCTTGCATAATGTTTACAGAAACCTGACAGTGAACAAAAGCACTGTGAGTTGGGTGAGCCATCTGTCATCATTGCACCAAGATAGTGCAAACATGTCCAATCTCCAGCATGACAGCTGGCCGCAAACAGCTGTGACTCCTGCAGTGTTGGAGTGTACAGACACCCTCATTCGAAGTGTTTGATGGCTCACAATCAAACATCTCAGTGCATAACTGGATGTCTCTGTTGGAAGTGCTGACACACTTGTCCACCAGTTGGGATACTCAAGGTGTGCGCCTGGTGGGTTCCTCACCACCTAACAGAAGACCATAAAGAGCAACCAAGGACTATCTGTAAAGAATTTCTTTCCCTTGAGACTGATCATGACATTTTTTTCTGTCGAACTTCGTAACAGGCGATGAAGGCTATGAAACATGGGTTCATCACTTTGAACCAGAAACAAAACAGCAATCCATGAAGTGGAACTACACCACCTCTCCTCCAAAGAAAAACTTAAGTCCCACCCTCAGTCAGTAAAGTCACAGACTTTCTCTTGTGGCTTTCTGAAGGGGTTATTCCGTTTGACGTCCTTCCTCATGGTACAACGGTCAAGCCAGAAATGTACTGTGCCACCTAAGGAAATCAAAGAAACGACTTCAGTGGGTTCATGAACATAAGAATGCAAAGGAACTTCTCCTCCTCCATGATAACGCAACGCCACACACAAGTCTGCACGCCCAAAGGCAGCTTACAAAACCTCAACGGAATCTTCTCCCTTATCTACCCTGCAGCCCAGATCTCACACTTTCCAGCTTCCCTCAATACAGGATGCACTCTGCAGAAAGCAGTATGTGGATGATGGGAAGGTTATTGATAACACAAGGCATTGACTCTGATGTATACCAGTAGAGTGGTACCATGTGGACATACAGGACCTCCTATGGATGTGGTGTACGGTAAACAAAGATTATGTTGAAAAATAGGGTAATAAATAGGGGAATAATTGGTGTATTGAAATACTGAATAAAACCAACCTGCTTTCAGAAAAATTGTTGCATTATTTATTGAATACCCCTCGACTTTTATGTCTCAGCTATGGTAACTTTTAACTTGTATCCAGTAACTGATAATAATGCCAAAAAAGCTTCAAAGTTCTCTGCAAATATCATTTTAAGAACATATTGTAAAAATTTCGACGTTCTGCCATGAATAGAAATTATAGCTGTGGCCATCCCCACAATTAATACTTTTTGTACTCAAAATCATGATTTTTTGGAGTTTTCTCAGGAATCACCCATGAACAATATGTGTGTTTATAAGATACCTGAGGTCCACCCTAGATCACACCTGAAGCTCAATGTGCCTGGTGTAGAGGAAGTGTGTAATGTTTAAATTTTGACCCTGTGCTGTAGGATAGTAACAGTATGCCTGTTCTTCAAACAGGTATACAAATGGCCGCTAGGCCAAGGGCTGTCCAAAACACTTGACCCCTTATCCCTGTGTCAATAGGACTCAAGATGTGATCCCTATGAAAATTCGCATTGCTGTGTGCAGGTTTTTGGAACATATTGCTAGCATGCACTGTCATGTGTTAATTTAACATGCTAACATTACATGAGAGTAAATGTAACTTTTGTATCAGTCTTCAATACTAATGTTATGGGATTGCCATTAAAATAAGTTACACTCATAAATAGCTTGTTTCTAGTGGAATTTAAATGAATTAGCAGTAAAGATGATACTTCAGAAGAAACCCTTTAGGGTAAAACCCTCTATGAATAAAAATGTGGCTTTATGTGTCCTACAAAATATAGAATAAGGTTCGCAAACGAATGGGAAATGTTTTATTACTCAGTTATAGTCGGCGATCGAAACGTTTCTGTTTGATGGCCGTACAGACCAGAATCAATATGCCAATCAGGCAAAATCGCCATATGCATTGAGGCAATCACCCCACCTATGCACCAGGTTGGAGATCCCAGCACATTGGTCCTGTTTGGACGCATTTGGTATTAACGTCGCCGTAATTCGCACTTCTGCATCTACTGCATACATGTGCAAAAGGCACGAAAGTCGCACTAATCCCTTTCTTATATGTCGGTGCTTATATATTCCCATTGGCGTCACACTACGTTGCATGTACTCTGCAGCAACATCCTCAAATGGAAACTTTTTGATTGTCCCTTCAACACAGACGTAATTACCATGGCCACAGGGCCTGCTGTGTGGGGGAGAGGGGGAAGCCCACAAAACCATCCTATAGTTTCGAAATGTAATGCTGCTTTCATATTTCATTTCGATAATACATGTAGTTGCAAAGAAATGTCCACCTTTCCCTCATATGTGACACCTGCAAATTATGCCTCAAACCATGCAAGTTCTGAAAATATTTTCATTTTATGTTCATCTGGAAAACAACAACAATTGATAAACCGATGAAGGAAACGGATAACTGTTGTATATGGCGAAATCGCATAAACCCAATATGGCGGGGATTCTTTTTCTACCGCAAGCCAACAGCAGTAAACTTGTTTTATTTTTAGTGTCATCTCAGTGGAGAGTGCAGAGAATGAAGTGGTGAGCACTATGGACAGTTGCAGTGGGAGAAACGTTGGGGTCGAAATTGCCCACAGTGTTGACAGTATTTGAAGCTCGCACTATAGTCTGACCACTTGCTGTAGTGGAAATGAAGCTTTCACCTGAAAGCACGTTACAGCAACGTTCATGTTCACGTGTGGTACTTATTTGTAGCTATGAATGACAAATGAAATTAAAGAAATGCCCCAACCAAGGTCAAGCAGATGACTGTGTAATGACTAGTGTAGTAACACTTAGTGTCGGCTCAAGAAGTTTGGCAAGCACCATGGCAAGTGTCACATAAACTTTCAAATTCTACCAATGATAACCAAGCAGTACTGAGGGCATTGCTTCAAGAAAAGGTGGACAGGGTATATACCTCCTACTCCCCCATCCTCCTTTTCCACCTATTCATTATTCCCATACACCTTCCATCTGTGTCCTGCATCTCCTCGTCCTCCCCCTTTCTCTGTCCATCTCCTCCTCTCCCTCTGTCTCGCCTTCTCTCTCCAGCATCAGTACATCTCCTGCGCCATCTGTCTTTGTCTGTCCCCTCCTCGCTCCTCTCTCTGTCCATCTCCTTAATTCCCCTCAGTCTGTGCCTCCTCCATGCTCTCCATGTCCATCTGCTCCTCCCCCCTCTCTCTCTGTCCAGCCCCTCTTCCTCCCTCTTTGTTTATCACCTCCTCCCCTCTCTTCATGTCCACCTCCTCCGCTCCATTCTCTTTCAATCTTATCCTTCACACTCTCTCTCAATTCAAGGCATGCTGATATTACTCACATAACATGTCTTTTGTGGAGGGTAGCCTGCCCAAATGTCTGCTCCTACGGCAACTAGGATATTCTTACCCCCACAATGCTGATTTTTTATAGCAAGGAGTGCAACTATCAGATATGGTTGAAATCGATTCAGTAGTTTAGGTGGACATACTAGCCTTTTCAACATGACTTTACCTGCATATGCAATCAACATATGCATTACACACACCTCCTCCTCCCATTTCTCTGTGCTTCTTCTTCCTTCCTCTGTCTCTCTATCTACCCCATCCTCCCAACTCCATTTGTGTATCTCCTCCTCCCTACTCTCTCTCTGTTCATCTTCTCCTGATTGCTCTACTTGTTCTTCTCCTCTGCCCCCTCTCTCCTATAATATTATCCTCTCCCCTCCTCATTTTCCCCCTGATCACTACTCTACTACATCTTTCACCTGCGTCTTGCATCTTCCTCTGCTATTCCCTCTCACTGACCATTCCTCCTCCCCCTCTCATTGATCATCTCCTCCTTCCCTTCTACCTGTTCATCCCCTCTTCATCTCTCTGTTCATCTCAATCACCTGCCACTATTTCCACCAGCTCCCCCTCTCTGTCTGCTTCCTCTACCACCTCTCTCTATCCATCTCCTTGTCCACCTCTCTCTATCTACTCCTTCCTCCTTTCTCGCTGTCTCTCCCCTCATTTACCACTACCACCATTCATACCAACCTCCCCCCTCTCGCTGTTCATTCTTGCCTGCACCCTCATTTCTTACCCATCCCTTTCTGCTTCCTCTCTGACATATCCTCCTCTATCCCACTCAACCTTCTGCTAGCCACGTCCATCCACATGTGTATCCCCTGCAAAGCAGATCAATAAGACAGACGCTTACTACTCCCACAACATGCCTGTGATGCAGGGCTGTCTACACATCGGGGGCTTGAAAACTGTATATTTCCCTTGACTTATAGGCTCTGATGAAAAGCAAGTGGATAAAGGTGGCCAATGCTACTGCAACACAACATGCCTGTTATGCAGGACAGTCTACACACAGGGGGAGGGGGGGTGAAGAACTGATTCTTGCTCCTAATGTGTAGGCTACCCTTCAAATCTAGTTGATGAGGCAGGGCGATTTAATTATTTATTTCGTATGGCTTAAAAATACAGCACCAGATTACATCAGTAATACAGCATCAGATTACATCTGGTACATTTTGAGATAAAAGACATATGTACAGTATATACTGATTGTAAGATAAAATACTGATAATGACAAATACATATAATATAAGTCACACAGAATAAAATAATAAGTGGTGTATAATTCCATAAGATGATAATGTTGTTGGCATTACTGCTCAAGGGTGGATGTCCAGTCCTTTCAGCCAGATGGTAGCTTCTCCCTTAAGCAAATGATGGTCCTGGAAGGTGCCTTGGAATTTCCTTAAAGGGTATTCAGTCGCGATGTGCTGTAGTATCTGGTCGTTGTGTCCACAGTCGCAGTCAGTTCTATCAACCACACCCCATTCATGCCTCCAGTAGTGACAATTTCTGTGCCCCATTCGGAACCTGTTGAGTGATGGCCAGGATCTCCTTGGTACCTCAAATCTGACAGGGTGTTGGCTCGGAACTTTGATTAGATTTTTTGAGTCTGTATTGGAGGAATACCATTCTCAGCCCCAAGCATCATCAATGTTAAAATTGTGTCTTACTAAACCTCTCCCACCTTCCATGATGGTTTATGAGACCTTAGTCGAGATTGGGAGATGAGGTCTTGATGGATAGGAAGCAGATGGTTGTCTAGGCATTTTTGCCACTCGTTTTTCAGTGCAAGCTGTCTTCGTAAGTGTGGAGGATGGATGTTGGACTGAACATGGAGCCACTGGGTTGGTGTTGACTTGATGGTTCCCAATATCAGCCTCTTAGTATTACTGAGTTACGCATCTACTGCTCTTGTATGGACGCTATTTAACCATGTAAAGCCGCAATATTCTGCTGCTGAATAGACAAGAGCAAGTGCCATTGTCCTGAGGGTTATTGCATTCGTCCACCAGCCATTTCCTGTCAGTTTCTGGATTACGTTATTTCTAGTTTTTATGTTGCAGGCTGTCTTCTCTAGGTGGGCTCTGAAAATGAGAGTGCGGTCAAGCGTTACTGCCAGGTATTTTGGTTGAGAGTTGTATCTCAACATTTGGTTTCTGACAGCGATTCTGGGTGCATAGCGAGCCAGCTTGTTGTTTAGTTGAAAGCAGGCTGTCTCTGTCTTCATGGCATTGGGTTTAAGCCACCATACTTAGAAATATTTATCCATATCTTTCAGGTCGTTTCCAGGAGTAATTTTTTGATGTCTCGAAGTCGACAGATTGGCTAATTAAACATGAACTTTTTAGAGTGGGTGTTTGATAGGTCAGATATGTATATATTGAAGAACAGAGGCGAAAGACCTGATCCTTGGGGAAGGCCGAAATTGAGTTGGTAGCTGCAGCTTTTTTTGCCATTAAGGTGTACTTCGATATGTCTATTTGCCAGCATGCTGTTAAGTAGTGCGGCCAGTTTTTTACAAGCTATGATGCACAGGAATTTCAGCAGGCTTATTTGTCTCCATACTGTGTCTACAAAGATTATAGATCAATAAATACAGCTGTGATCTTTTTCTTTTCAAAGACCCTTTCAATAAGTGTAGCTACTGCTAGTACCTGGTCACTGCAGCTCCTTTCAGGTCTAAAGCCAGCCTGTTCAACTGGTCTCTTATCGACAACAGTGGGTTTTATTCTGTTAAGAATGAGCCTCTCCAGCATTTATAGCACTCAGGAGAGCTATTGTCTGTAGTCTTCAAGATGCTTTCCTTTCTTTCCCAGTTTAAGTATTGCTATGATTTTGTGGGGGTCAAGAATTTTGAAAATGGCTGGAGGACCAAGTGTTTGAAATTTATATGGACCAAAAACAACTGGTTTCTGTTTTCATATGGGAAACTGAGCTCAATTTCCCCCAGAAAGTGCGCCATGCCGAATTTCTGTGGCTATCAACCACACTGTGGGGCAGCTGAATATGGTAGCCAACTGTTTGTCTCACAACTGCGCAGCTGTCTCCATTATTGACTGGGCAGTGATGGCTAATGAGCAGGAGGCTGACCCTTCCCTCCTACACTGTCGAGCAGAACCTGCTTCAACTAGACTGCATCTGGAGCACATGCTGCTGCAGAGCTCTGTGCTTTGTGTGGCACTTTGGACAACAGGATCCCTCTTGATCCTAGCGAGATGGCGTCAAGCTGCTTTTGATACATTCCACAGCTTAGCACACCCAGGGATCAGGGCGCCTATAAAGTTGTTATTAAACAAAGTTATGTAGCTGGATGTGGAGAAGGATTGTCGTTGGTAGGCTTGGAGCTGGACAAGTGCCAAAAGTGTAAAGTCTCTCAACACACATCAGTCCCTGTGCACGTGTGTCCTTCACAACCTTGAAGGTTCACACAGCATCATGATAATATAATCGGTCCCCATCCCCCATTTGAAGGCTTTGTTTTGTGATTACACAGGTGAACAGTTTTTCTAGATGGCCTGAGATGGTTCCTTTCCGACATCTCAGCTACTTCAGTCACCTATGCTACTGTTTCGTCTTGCATTTACCAATTTGGTATCCCTCAATTGATATCAGACAGAAAAAGGCAGTTTAATTGGCATCTGTGTGAGGAATTTTTGTGCTTCTGTGGTTGTAAACATGTTGCCTTCGAGCTACCATCCCTCCAGTAATGGGAGGGTGGACCATATGCATCACTTGCTCAAAGCTGCTTTATCCTGCTATGCACAGCCATCGACAGGTGCACTTCAATGAGTGCTGTTTGCACAAGGTTCGTTTCAGCAGTTGCCAGCAGGCTCATGCACATACGCAGAGGTGAATTCGTGTGTGATCAGTACCTTCTCCCGCTTCTGGGTACTTGAAGTGTGGCTGTTTGCCGTATGAACAGTAGCAGCCAGTAACCAGATACTACTCGGAAACATTTCCCTGGTGGGCCCAAGCTGCCAGATTCGCACATGCACAGAGCAATCTGAGTAATAGTGGGGGTCACTCTCCACGTGACCCGTGTATATGTTTCGTGATATTGGTGTTCTCTCTTCGTTTACAGTTCCCACAGTGAATGAAATCTCTTCGTTTACAGCTCCCACAGTGAATGAAAACAAAACAAATTTCTCTGGTTGGGTGTCATCAAGTGAATAAATATACATTCCCGTAATCATGAAAGAAAAAAATAAGTTAGTAGTTTCAAATTTCTGATTTTATAATATTTCCACATTATTAGCAAGCAACCTTCAATCATTTTAATGTAGTTATTTGTGTCTGTTTGCTAGAGAAATTTGCTTCCATTAATCTTTTCTGCTGAGGTAGTCAATTTATTTGAAACTAAGTGTTTCATTCCTATCTATTTGCTAGTTTCTACTTCGTTCAATTTCAAGTGCACATTTTCATTTTCTGGCACGAATTGCATTATACCATAATAAAGAACCAAAAATGCGATTACACAGTACTGGTACGCCAAAAAAATTGGTATCCCACAAACCACATAGAAAAGCTGTATATCAGGTACTTCAGTGTGAATCTGGACATACAAACGTGCACTTTAAGCCGAATTAAGCATTTTAGTATGGTTTACGAAATTCCTAAGCACTTTCAGTAGTCTCTGATGTCCTGTTTCTTTTATGACACTGTAAGATCTCTTAATGGTATATATGTACAAACTTAAGTAAATATTCACTTGAAGCAGACAAAGCAGGCAAACTTGGTCAGTAGTTTTGAATTAGATATTTTGTTTCAAATATAACCACAGTTTTAGCATAGTTTTACAAATCTGCCCTCCGTGAAACAATGTTTTTCGAGCACAAGACATGTGTCAAGTGCTTCCTCCAGGCTAAATGTTATTTGTTAATTTGTCTTCTTTGCCTCTTAAATTTATGGAATGACATTCTATGATGAATTTTAAACTGGTAGCATATCGTGTTTTATCATTTTAACTCCTTACATGGCTTTATATTTATTCCTAGAGTAGTGTATAAACCATCAGTTGTACAGTTTATTTGTCTCACAGACAACTTTTTTAATTTTTTACACACTTTGAGATAGTAATGATATAACTTATTGTCCTTTATTCTTGTGTAAGCTACAAAACGAACTGTTTCTTTTTATTTTTGCAAGAAATTTGTATTTCTTCTTACTAGCTTTTTGAAGTGCTGTGTAGATGTAAACCTGATGGAAATGCTACAGAACAAATTGCAGAGTATGAATTTTAAAAAAAATATTCGAAAGTCACCACATAGCAAAATGTTAGGGTACTTTGAGCAGTAAAGTCTAGTTTTGAAATGAATATTAGGCCAGGAACTGCTTCCTTATTTGATTTCTTCTCTGGGTAGGAAAGTTAAAGCAATTGCCCCAAGTGCAATGCCCTTTGTCCTCTCAACAACGTGCGTCCAGGACTGCACATAGCCACGTTATACCCCACCACGTACGAAATTCCAAACAGAAATACGACGAAAAGCATATGAGCAGAGCAAACACCAAGCCCCGGCTGCCTACATCATTGTAACTGCGCATGTGCAGTATGGCCTGTTTTCTGGCGCTCTCTGGTAACTGCTCAAAGCCTCAAACGAACCTAATAAGAACCATAAAGGTTCGTTTGAGCAGTTGCCAGACTGTGCCAGACAACAGGCTGTACTGCACATGTGCAGCTACAATGACGTAGGCAGCCCATGCTTGGTGTTTGCTCTGCTCATACACTTTTCTGTGTGGAATTTCGTGCGTGGTGGGGCATCACGTGGCCATGTGCAGCCCTGCGGCATGTTGTTGAGAGGGCATACAGAGTTGTATTTACAGCAATTATCATATCACACCCAGATAAAGGATGCAAACAAGGAAGCAGTTCTTGGAATAATATCATTTCAAAACCAGACTCCATAGCTCAAAGTACCATAACATTTTACTATGTGGTGACTTTGACATATTTTTTTAATTCCTTCTCTGCAATATTGTTACATACCATCCAATCAGGTTTACATCCACACAGCACTGCAAAAAGCTAGTAAGATGGAATACAAATGCCTTGCAAAAAAAAAAGTTTCTTGTGTAGCTTACACCAGGATAAAGGACAATAAATTTCATGACTATTTCAAAATGTGTAAAAAATTAACGAAGTTGTCTGAGAGGCAAAGAAACTGTATAACTGACAGTTTACATTCCACTCTAGGAATAAATATAAAGCCATGTGGGGATTTAAAACGATAAAACACGGTATGCTGCCAGACTACAATTTAGCATAGAATGGTATTCTATAAATTTAAGACGTAAAAACAAATTAAGAAATAACTTCAGGCCTAGAGGAAGTACTAGACAAGTACCTTGTGATCCAAAAACACTGTTTCACGGAAGGCAGATTTATAAAATTCTGCTACAGCTGTCAATATATTTTAAACAAAATATTTAGTTCAAAACTACTGACCAAATTTGCCTACTTAGTCAGATTCAAGTCAATGTTTACGTGTGTTCGTACGTATATAGCATTAAGAGATCTTGCAGTGTCATACACGAAACATAACATCAGAGACCCAGCAGGATCAGAATTTCGTAAACCATACTCAAATGCTTCATTCCGCTCTAATTGCACATTTCTGTGTCCAGATGCACTCTGAAGTACCTGATATTCAGGTTTCCATGTGGTTTTCGTGATAACAATTTTCTTGTAGATCCAGTACTGTTTTCATGTTTGATTCTTTATTAAGGTATAATGTCATTGGTCCCAGAAAATGAAAACTGAACGAGGTTGAAAGTAGCCAATAGTGCGGAATGAAACACTTCGTTCCAAATAAACCAACTGCGTCAGCGGAAAAAAAAATTAACTGAAGCAAATTTCTCTATAAAACAGACAGAAATATCTTCATTAAGATATTAATGGTTGATTGATAATAACGTGGAAATAATATAAAATCAGAAAATTGAAAGTACTAACTTACTTTGGTCTTTCATGATTATGAGAAAGTATGTTAATTTGATGTGAGAGCTGTAAATGAAGAGACCAGCAACATCACGAAACATATACACGACTCATGAGGAGAAGGAACACCCCCCCCCCCCCCCCCACACACACACACACTATGACTCAGCTTGCTCTGCACATGCTCGAATCTGGCAGCGTGGGCGCACCAGAAAAATTTTTCTGCGTAGCATCTGGCTACTTGCTGCTACTGCTCATACAGCAAACAGCCGCGCTTCAAGTAGCCAGAAGTAGGAGAAGGCATTGCTCATACGCGAATTCAGCTCTGAGCATGCGCATAAGCCTGCTGGAAATGCTGAAACAAACCTGTCAGGATCGTTTGAGCAGTTGCCAGGCACCGCCAGACAACAGGCTGTACTGCACATGTACAGCTACGATGCTGTAGGTAGCCCATGCTTTGTGCTTGTTCTGCTCATACGCTTTTCGTCGCATTTCTGTGTGGAATTTCGTGCGTGGTGGGCATCACTTGGCCATGTGCAGCCTTGCAGCATGTTGTTGAGAGGACATACAGAGTTGTACTCAGACCAGTTGTTTTATCATATTCCACCCAGATTAAGGATGCAAATAAGGAAGCAGTTCTTGGCATAATATTTGAAAACTAGACTCTACAGCTCAAAGTACCTTAACATTTTGCTATGTGGTAACTTTGACAGATTTCTTTTTTCATTCGTACTCTGCAATTTCGTTATGGAGCACTTGCAATCACGTTTACATCTACACAGCACTGAAAAAAACTAGTAAGAAGGAACAGAAATTTTAAAAAAAGAAATCCCTTGAAGGTAGTATGAAACTTCCCCTTTGAACAATTATACACGACTGTGCTTAACCTGACACACAATATTTTTAGCGCAACGCAATCTGACTTTCAAAATTCCCTACAAAAGAATGGCCCTCACTAACATTAAACTATACCTTTCACAAATCACTTACCTCACAAACATCTTCGCTGCTCAAGCTACTGCAATACAGCGAGCGCCACTACTGCCAGCTAAATAGAAGATTCAAACTATGGAAGGCACTAACTACTGATAGGGATAGTTAGCAAATGAAAGATATTAATAGAGAACAAACAATGTATTTACCTTGATATCATCATATATAAATATAGCAGTTCATGACAAATTTCAAAACTCCGCCATCTCTCTCCCCACATCCACCACTGCTGGCGGCTCACCTCCAACTGCGCAACGCTACGCGCTGTTCAAATCCAGCTGCCGCTGCCCAACACTACAATGGCAGACAACAATGCAAACTAGCCACAGACTGCACACAGCACAGCCAGTGATTTTCATATTGAGCGCTACGTAACGTTGCCAATAAGAAAACATAAACAGCCTACTTACATAGAGAAAACATAAACAGCCTACTTACGTAGCCCCCATGCTCCCCACAAAAAATTTTACAAATTTTTTTTTTGGGCAGTGGCCAATAATGATTTGATAAAATTTTTCATAATTGCAATAACAAAGAAATCAAATGCACACACTTATTGATACAATGTTGGTCAAAAGCTAAAAATTTCTCACAGTCCATAAAGACAGTCCAGATTGTTCATCACAGTAAAAATGCAGAGTTTTTCTCAAAGTCTGAGCAGTAAAAGAAAATGCACACAGAAGTAGTGGATTTCCATGCAGTGTTGAAGAAGTAGTGTTGTCCTTCCAACGGAAAGACAGTGCTGACTCTTGACATGCATACAGGTAATGGGCCACAACATAGCAAACCCACAGCAGAGTTCATTCGACGTTTTGAAGAATATTGTAGGTAGGTCATCACAGAGCAGACCCACTGTAGTCCTGGTAGAGATTGTGGTATTGGTGGGCCACCAGACGTGCAGACCCACTGCAGTCCTTGTAGAAAAAATGGTATTGATGGATCATCAAAGCTGTAGACCCACTGTAGTCCTTGTAGAAATAATGGTATTGGTGGGCCATCAAAGATGCAGACCCACTGTAGTCCTTATAGAGATGGCCAGCAGCCATGTGTTGTGACTGTGCAGGTGCACAATCACCATCGAAGAGTCTTGCGGATAATATAGCAAGTCCATAAACCACCACTTGTGCACTCACAAAGTTTTTGGAATTGTCCTTAGAACCAACAATGCTGTTATCAAGTCCCTTGCTGAACTATTAACACACGTGCAAACACTAACAGTCCCTACTTCTCATATATTGTCCATATACTATGACCAACAGAAACGTGTGCAGTGAAATGTAACTAACAAGTTAATAATATCATGAACTGGTGACAATTACAATTTTATAACATAAGAATACAATAACAAAGGTACAAAATACATCATTAAAGAACATAACAATACAGATAACATTTGTAGTACAGGCTTTACAACAGAATAGAAATAAACATATACATCAGTGGAATTATGACATGAGTACATACATAAAAGATCAGAATAACTTTCGAAACATCAACTTCACGCATGAGCATTCAAACAGAACAGAATTAATAATGTCTAACATCTTTACAAAGTAAATAACATAGTATCAGAAAAATTCTACAATGTAACTCATATCCGCTAAACACATAAAGACAGGAAAAACACAAATATACAAGAGTACACAAACACATAGCAGAATAACACAAGAGGAAAGGGCAGGGTTTGTTTTCAGTGTAACATTTGGTACTGCAGTCCAACCTAAAACTTCATTCCATAGATCTTTCGTCTTATTTCAAAATTTGTTTCCACCAAAAAAATCCTATCAAAGCATGCTTTCTGTATTTATATGTTCACATATTTCTTACCTCATTATTTATTTCCAAGAAAATCCTACGTAAACCTGTTGTCCCTAAACCCTACTTTTTTGCTCATATCCTCTTTCAAAATACTTTTTTTGGCCAAACCATTTTCTTATAGCTTCTCAATGCATTTCTTCCAATTCATCACATCTCGTTCTCTCATATAGCCTACCCCATCTTAAGCTAACTTAAATCTACTGAGCTCAGATGCTAAACTAAGGGACGAGGCAATGCAGCAGCACAAAACAATTAACACAAGCAGCAATGACAAAAAATACAGATTGGCAAAGCTAGCAGCAGCAAATGTAATAACTTATATCAAAACATGACATAGCTCAAGCAGAAAAAAATATTACACTAAAAATGGCCATGTCTAATACCTATGTCACATCTTAACACTAGAGTGATGCATCACAATTTATTCTACAAAAGAAATTACCAAGTACTTGAAAAGAAAATTATGAATGCAGTTCCTGTGAAGGTAAATGTCGCTTTGTGCTCCCTCATTTTTTTGAAAAAAATTATTATATACTCGATCTGTAGACAGAAAATATTTATATTAGTACATCTATAAAATTTTATTTTAACCAATGCTGCAGTGCAGCTAGAAACTAGATATCAAATGAAATAAGCAACTATGTACAAAGCAAAGCGTAAGAACATCGTTCAATAGTCATGTGGCATTTCATAAGTAGTAAAAAAATCTCTCATCTAGAAAGACAGTAGTCATAGTCAGGTGTGTAGACAAACTATTTCTTGTCATTTCATTAGGCATTTCAGTAAATATCAGAAAGTACGATATGTTTCCAAGTAATTAGCGTGTCGGATTTGCGATGCTTTCTCTAAAGGAATGACAATGGCCAGGATAATGGCCTCCCTTTTTTTTTTCCTTCCTGTGCTCTGAAAGGCACGCGCCAATGGCCCTCTCTCCAGGCGTCCGACACAGCTGGGTGCCCACGACGCATTACGTGCAGGTGGTCACTTAACTTTCTTACGGAAATATTTACGACAGCAGTTTCTGCTACAGTGACAGTCTCACATAAAAATATTTCACAGGTCAAGAATTAGCGTTGCAAATCTGTAGAAAGAAAATCCTATAAATATAAGTGTCCAAATAAAATATTCGTCAGCATTGTGATACAGTCACGCATTTACGCACATTTCATAACTCTTAAAGTACGATTCTTGGTTTCCAACATACTTCTTATTCCTCATATACGGTAGCAACATCTTATTGATCATAAACATATCTCAACAGCATAGTACACATTGTCGTCGTAATAATAACATCATAACACCTCAGTCAAATCTCAAAATCGTCGTAGCTTCCTCCAATAATTTCAAAACCTAAAAAAAATTCTCTGCTCATTTCAATAGTGTCATCTACCTCAAACGTACTTTAAAATCATGCTCCCTTACCAAATACATCATTCAAAGCTCTTATAGTATCACAATGATTCCGAAAAAATATGAACAGTTTACAAAGTACAGACAAAATACAGTTTCATAAGTGTGAAGTTACCCAACCGTGTATTGCGTAAACATGTGTCACTGATGTAGTAAAAAAATGTTTATCTCTCAGTTAAATGATCAGATAGCTGTGTAATTTGTGTGTTAGAGAAATATGGTACCGATGTGTAAAGTTGTATAAGCAAATACCATATTAGCTAGGGTTCCTTGTGGTTGCCACACACATGGTACACAAAGTAAGAGTGTACCCCCCTGAGGATTAATGTAATTATACCCTCAGGTGTTACAGATTACAGCAATGGAATGAAATGTATCACGGAAAACTTTCTTTGTAATTCAAAAAATCTTTAAAAATAAATGTTTTAAGTACAAAATTAATCACTCAAATACGTGTACTGTAGCGCTAAATGTGCGTCTTGTTGCAACATAATCTCTGTGGAAGTGTCGTAGTTATCGTCCTCCGAAAGCTAAGTTCTGCAGAAGTCAATGTACTTATCTCATGATAAACAAAAGTGAAATGCTTTGCGTATAGATATCTTAGTTATTACGCTTATTGTTGTGATGAAGAAAGTACTGTACTGTAACGTATTGTTGTGCTACGGAAAAGGCAGTCTCATTGTAGCTATACTACAAAAGTTACTACTAAAACCTGTTTTACTTTCCAGAATAAAACAGAAAACTGTGCAGATATAAAACAGAAACACTGCAAAAGCAACATTGTAAATTTTCACTCATTAGTAGCGTCGTGATAAAACCGTGTAGTTGTCACATAAACTAACCACTGTGTCGTCTGGTATCTCACAGAAAGTACTTTAAACCCAGAATGTATTTTCAAGTAAACCAAAATGTTGCATTAAAATCTCATTAGCAGTACTGGTAAATGTTCTAAGTATGTAAGCCTTATAGTCGTTCCATAATCGTGCAACTAACAAGAGTACTTCCGGAAGGTGTTCGATACAGTTCCGCACTGTCGCCTGATAAGCAAAGTAAGAGCCTACGGAATATCAGACCAGCTGTGTGGCTGGATTGAGGAGTTTTTGGCAAACAGAACACAGCATGTTGTTATCAATGGAGAGACGTCTACAGACGTTAAAGTAACCTCTGGCGTGCCACAGGGGAGTGTTATGGGACCATTGCTTTTCACAATATATATAAATGACTTAGTAGATAGTGTCGGAAGTTCCATGCGGCTTTTCGCGGATGATGCTGTAGTATACAGAGAAGTTGCTGCATTAGAAAATTGTAGCGAAATACAGGAAGATCTGCAGCGGATAGGCACTTGGTGCAGGGAGTGGCAACTGACCCTTAACATAGACAAATGTAATGTATTGCGAATACATAGAAAGAAGGATCCTTTATTGTATGATTATATGACAGCGGAACAAACACTGGTAGCAGTTACTTCTGTAAAATATCTAGGAGTATGCGTACGGAACGATTTGAAGTGGAATGATCATATAAAACTAATTGTTGGTAAGGCGGGTACCAGGTTGAGATTCATTGGGAGAGTGCTTAGAAAATGTAGTCCATCAACAAAGGAGGTGGCTTACAAAACACTCGTTCGACCTATACTTGAATATTGCTCATCAGTGTGGGATCCGTACCAGGTCGGGTTGACGGAGGAGATAGAGAAGATCCAAAGAAGAGCGGCGCGTTTCGTCACTGGGTTATTTGGTAACCGTGATAGCGTTACGGAGATGTTTAATAAACTCAAGTGGCAGACTCTGCAAGAGAGGCGCTCTGCATCGCGGTGTAGCTTGCTCGCCAGGTTTCGAGAGGGTGCGTTTCTGGATGAGGTATCGAATATATTGCTTCCCCCTACTTATACTTCCCGAGGAGATCACGAATGTAAAATTAGAGAGATTAGAGCGCGCACGGAGGCTTTCAGACAGTCGTTCTTCCCGCGAACCATACGCGACTGGAACAGGAAAGGGAGGTAATGACAGTGGCACGTAAAGTGCCCTCCGCCACACACCGTTGGGTGGCTTGCGGAGTATCAATGTAGATGTAGATGAAGCAAGAATGTACAAATACAACACTGTGTCGTCTGTTCACTATAACAATGCATTCGTAATTTCTGTTTAAAAATGTTCCCTAGGTTCTAGACTGGATATTTAACTTCAAACGTTGTTGTATGTTAACGGTTTCTTAAGTCTGACACAGCATCCTAGTAATGTAAAGTGAAAAGTTATATGGCAAAGACAAAGTTAAAAAGCAGATTATCTTTCAATAAACGGTTTTGCATGTGAAATGTGGTGTAAACCTTTACTCTTCCTAGTGCACAGAGTTTCAACTTCAACGCAATTATCATGTTGTATACATCGGTAAAGTAGCTAAAATTTTTCTCAAGGCTAGCGTCTTATGTTATTTTTCTCGGAGCCAGCGGGCGCACGCGGCTGCCTGCTGTGCGAGTCATTGTCTGTCTCTTTGTTGGCGCGCGTTGTTATTGGGATTAGGAGACCTAACTTCTACAAATTCGCCTTGCCGAGAGGGCCCAGCTCTGTTAGAATCCCGCCAGTTCTGATGAAATTCAGGTCTGTCGTTACGAATATATCGTCTGTCGTCATGTCGGTAGATTCCGTAGTTTCTTCCTTGTCCGTCACGTGGTGGAGAATTTCTCCCTGAATCGTGACTGTGCGCCGAACTGTTGCGTCTGAAGTTATTCTGCCTCCCTTGATAATAATTGTTTTGGTTCCCATATTGTCTGTTTCTCTGATTGTCTCTGTGATAGTCATTACTACGGAAATGCGATCTTTCTCTGTAACTATTATTACCTTGCCAGTGGTTGTCATACGGGTGGTGTCTATTTTGGTCACGATTTGCGTTGTAAGAATAGACCTGTCGTGTCCAGTTATTGTTTCTGTCGTCACGGAATTGTGACGGATGTGACCTGTAATTGTTGTGTCCTTGTTTTCGCGTTCCGCGATTATCAGTGTCAATTTCTAGTTCTTGTAACAGTCCCTGAAAAGCTTCAATGTCGTCTTTGCAACGTCCTGCTAAAATAATATGCCGTAAATGTTCAGGTAATTTGATTAAGCAAATGCGGATGAGTTCTGAGGGGCTGTATGGGTTTGACAGGTACTGATTCTTGTGCAACATGTCTTCAAAATATTTCATAAGACTGGAAAATTGAGATTGTTCGAAACGTTTCATCATTATGATGCTATGTTTTACTCGATCTTGTGTGGCTTGAGACCAATATGCTGAGAGGAAGGCATGGTAAAACTCTCCTTCACTGTGGCAATCGTGAATTACCGATCGCATTCTTACAGCTGGTTCATTCTCCAAGTAGCCACACATAAATTCTAATCTGTGTTCTAACGACCAGTTGGGAGGAAAACAATGCGAGAATTGATGGAGCCATGCTTGTGGATGAATGTCGTTGCCAGAATTCTTAAATGTTTTGAATTTACGTGTAGTAATGAACAGCTTATAGTCAAAATCGTCATGTCGGCGAGTCGCATGTCGGTCATTGTTACTTCGTTTCGGCGGTTCCATCTCAAAATCCAATGCGCCTTGCCAATTTCTTTCATAATTTCCGAAGTGTCCTGTGTTATTATTTTGTGGTTGTTCCGTATTTCTATGTCCCTCTTCCCGTATTGGGGCGCGAGTGTCCTCTGAAATACGTAATTCTTGTACTACCTGTGTCAGCTGATCTTGTACTTCGCGGATTTCTCTTTGGTGTTGCGTATTAATTTGATTCTGATTTTGTTTGAATTTCCTAATTTGTTTGCACTCTTCTGTGTCATTAAAGACTACCGGTTTTGTGTCATTCAGATTATCATCTACCTTCGTAGATAAGTTAGTGACCTGATCCGAAAGTTCGGCTACTTTCTCCGATAGTGTACTTATTTCCTCCATGTGTCTTTCTGAACCAATTTTCAGGATATCTACTGTGTCCTTTAAGTTTTCCTGAGTTCTTGCAAGTTGCGTAACCGAATCGGTAGATGCAACTGAGTCAAATTTAGCTTGCAAGGTCTCATGATTTTCATGAACAATAATTTGCAGTTCTTTTGTGGCTGCTTCGTGATTCTGTAATGCATTTTCATGCCGCGAAAAAATAGGTTGAAAATGCTCACAAATTTGTGTTTTTACGTCATTACAGACTTTTTGACATTTCGATTCAATGTTATGTAACTCAGTAGTTAAATCTTCACGTGTTTGTTCAAGTGTGGTGTCTAACTTTTGAAGATTTTGTTCCATTGTGTCTAACTTTTTAAGATTTTGTTCCACTGTGTCTAACTTTTTAAGATTTTCTCCCATTTGTCTCTGATTTTGTTCCATTTGTTGCATTAATTGCAATAATAATGTATTAGTGTCTGGAATCTGTTTCTCTACGCTTTTCGGCAGTGCATTTGCACCGGCAACATTCACATTTTGACAAGCAGAAAATGTGTCTTGACTTATTTGAGAAAACGGTGATGACCCAAAACCTGAATCTACAGTATTTGCGAAATTGTGTCCTGTCATTTCGGATCCCTGAGGCGAGCTGTTGCCGACCGATCGATCGATAATGCTTCCCTGTTCACTACCTGTTTCACTGTCTACACCATTGTTTGCAGCCCGCTCCATTTCCCTATGCACAATTACCAAATTACTACTTTGAACATCAGTTAATTCATTACTCGGTGGCGCTAACACACTGCTTTCATTTTCACTGTCATTTCTCAGTTTACTTTGGAGCCTAGTATTACGTTTTTCACACGCCATTATTGTCACAATATTTCACACGACAACACAGAAAAGCACAATTTGAAGAGCAAAAATAAGAGAACACATTAACATAACACTGAAAATAATATCTAGTTAATTGCAGCTGCGAAATACTTGGTGCAAATCTACATGCATGCCACAACTGTTTTACTGTACAACAATGAAAGACTGCAACTACAAAGGAGATTTTCTCTACAATTACGCGCTAGAAATAAACAAAATCTACACTAATTACACAAACTACAACAAAAGATCAGAAGATTCCAGTGAGGTATCCTCGGCTAAGGGTCGACATATGAAACTTCCCCTTTGAACAATTATACACGACTGTGCTTAACCTGACACACAATATTTTTAGCGCAACGCAATCTGACTTTCAAAATTCCCTACAAAAGAATGGCCCTCACTAACATTAAACTATACCTTTCACAAATCACTTACCTCACAAAAATCTTCGCTGCTCAAGCTACTGCAATACAGCGAGCGCCACTACTGCCAGCTAAATAGAAGATTCAAACTATGGAAGGCACTAACTACTGATAGGGATAGTTAGCAAATGAAAGATATTAATAGAGAACAAACAATGTATTTACCTTGGTATCATCATATATAAATATAGCAGTTCATGACAAATTTCAAAACTCCGCCATCTCTCTCCCCACATCCACCACTGCTGGCGGCTCACCTCCAACTGCGTAACGCTACGCGCTGTTCACATCCAGCTGCCGCTGCCCAACACTACAATGGCAGACAACAATGCAAACTAGCCACAGACTGCACACAGCACAGCCAGTGATTTTCATATTGAGCGCTACGTAACGTTGCCAATAAGAAAACATAAACAGCCTACTTACATAGAGAAAACATAAACAGCCTACTTACAGTAGGAGACGGGGTACTGGCGGAATTAAAGCTGTGAGGAAGGATCATGAGTCGTGCTTGGGTAGTTCAGTCGTTAGAGCACTTGCCCGCAAAAGGCAAAGGTCCCAAGTTCGAGTCTCGGTCTGGCACACAGTTTTAATCTGCCAGGAAGTTTCAAGTTCCTTGTGTAGCTTACACCAGAATAAGTGACAATAAATTTCATGATTATTTCAAAATGTGTTAAAAATTAACAAGGTTGTCTGTGAAACAAAGAAACTGTACAATTGACAGTTTATATTCTACTCTAGGAATAAATATAAATCATGTGGGGAGTTAACGATAAAACATGGTATGATGCCAGTCTACAATTTAGCATAGAATGGCATTCCATAAATTTAAGATGTAAACACAAATTGAGAAGTAGCTTCAAGCGTAGAGTCTTGTGATCAAAAAACACTTTCACAGAAGGCAGATTTGTTAAATTCCGCTACATCTGTCAATATATTTGAAACAAAATATTTAGTTCAATACTACTGACCAAATTTGCTTGCTTAGTCAGCTTCAAGTCAATGGTTATGTATATTCACACATATATAGCATTAAGAGATCTTACAGCGTCATAAGAGAAACAAGGCATCAGACTATTATCCAGCAGCATCGGAATTTCATAAACCATACTAAAATGCTTCATTCCGCTCTAATTGCACATTTCTGTGTCTAGATGCACTCTTAAGTACCTGATATTCAGCTTATATATGTGGTTTTCGGGATACCAATTTTGTTGCAGGTCCAGTACTGTATTCTCACGTTTGGTTCTTTATTATAGTATAATGTTATTCGTCCCTTAAAATGAAAATTTGCATTTGATAGTGAATGAAGTTGAAAGTAGCCAATAGTATGGAATGAAACACTTAATTTCAAATAAAGTAACTGCCTCAGCCGAAAAAATAAAAGTAAATTTCTCTACAAAACTGACAGAAATAACTTCATTATGACATTAATAGTTGATTGCTAATAATGTGAAAATAATACAAAATCAGAAAATTGAAACTACTAACTTATTTTAGTCTTTTATGATTATGAGAATGTATATTAATTCACTTAATGGCTCCCAGCCACAGAAATCTGTTTTGTTTTATTTGACATGGGAGCCCTAAATGAAGAGACACATGCTGTAGCTGGAGAAATTTAGCAGTTTTCCAAATCAAACATAGAACTTGGATTAGTGTACTCATACTTTCCCCAATAGTGCTGTCTTGTACAGGACAGGATTAAATGAATCTTTCATATTATGAATATTTTGTTGTTGTATTAGAAGGCTGTACACTTATTCTATTAAGTGAGCAGCACAAGGAATTAAGCTTCGAATTTAACCTTCAGTATTCAGTTTACATATTACTTCATACTTAAAAATGCACGTTCTTAACATTTTACTTAAACAATGCTGTGGCGAAGGTCCACATACTTTCTGTTGTAGCTGCAAGAATAATATTTCTAATAGCGACCGATAACCACATACATATAATATGAAACGCTAATAATCGTTCTAACATCAACTGAAATGTACCCTGAGTTAATTAGCTAAGGGTATGACACGATTCATGTGACATTCCTGCCATTTCGCACTACTCGCAGTTATACAGATAAGTAAACTGATGGATTCCACGTATGTCGTTATTTAACTATATCCCCGCCGTTGGATAAGCAGCTGCAGCAGCAAGTCGTATACTCTTAGCTCACTTATTTGTTACATTGTTTAATTCTTAATTTCTTTGCGTGTTTTTCGTATTTGCGTTGATTAATTCATAAATTTCGGGCGTATTGTAGTATTTGAGAGTTGTAGCATCGCGTTTTAGTACCTGAATAGTGTAAAATCGCGCAGTCTCCTTCCGCCGCCGAGCAGTGTGTCAGCAGTGCGCAAGAAGCAGCATTACTGCATTTACTAGGCAATCTTGTATTTTAATAACCGTTTAAATTTTGTGTCGAATTGTTTGTGCTCTCTGTAGATTAGTTCAGATGCTCTTTGCACAACAGTTTTTAGCATTGATAGGGACTGCAACTGGTGTGTTCAGATGCAGGCTGAGTTGGCATCCCTTCGCTCCCAGCGTCAGGCAGTGTTGGCTTCGGTCACACAGTTTGAGGCTGTTGCCAATGGGCATCACTGTGGGGGTCCGGATGGGGGTTTGTCGGGGATGGCCAGCTCGTCCCACGCATCCCCTGATCAGACTACGACTGTGGCTGCCCTGGATACTGCCCACATTGAGGCTGATCCCTCACCTGTGGTAGAGTGGGAGGTCGTCTTGAGGTGTGGCAGGGGGCGGAAGACATTCCGGAGGGCTGAACGGAAGGCCTCTCCAGTTTGTCTGATGAACCGGTTTCAGGCTCTGTCTCAGGCTGATACTGATCATCGGCCGGACATGGCTGCTTGTCCTGTTCCAGAGGTTGCCCCTCAGTCTGCAAGATCTGGACGGTCGCAGAGGGTGGGCTTACTGGTAGTTGGGAGCTCCAACGTCAGGCGCGTAATGGGGCCCCTTAGGGATATGGCAGCAAGAGAGGGGAAGAAAACCAATGTGCACTCCGTGTGCATACCAGGGGGAGTCATTCCAGATGTGGAAAGGGTCCTTCCAGATGACATGAAGGCTACAGGGTGCACCCATCTGCAGGTGGTCGCTCATGTCGGCACCAATGATGTGTGTCGCTATGGATCGGAGGAAATCCTCTTTGGCTTCCGGCGGCTATCTGATTTGGTGAAGACTGCCAGTCTCGCTAGTGGGATGAAAGCAGAGCTCACCATCTGCAGCATCGTCGACAGGACTGACTGCGGACCTTTGGAACGGAGCCGAGTGGAGGGTCTGAATCAGAGGCTGAGACGGTTCTGCGACCATGTGGGCTGCAGATTCCTCGACTTGCGCCATAGGGTGGTGGGGTTTTGGGTTCTGTTGGATAGGTCAGGAGTCCATTACACGCAGCAAGCAGCTACACTGGTAGCAGGGGTTGTGTGGCGTGGACTGGGCGGTTTTTAGGTTGATGGCCTCGGGCAAGTACAGAAAGGGCAGCAGCCTTAAAGGCTGCGGGGCAAAGTCAGGACATGCGGGGACCAAGCAGCAATCGGTATTGTAATTGTAAACTGTCGAAGCTGCATTGGTAAAGTACCGGAACTTCAAGCGCTGATAGAAAGCACCGAAGCTGAAATCGTTATAGGTACAGAAAGCTGGCTGAAGCCAGAGATAAATTCTGCCGATATTTTTACAGAGGCACAGACGGTGTTTAGAAAGGATAGATTGCATGCAACCGGTGGTGGCGTGTTTGTCGCTGTTAGTAATAGTTTATCCTGTAGTGAAGTAGAAGTGGATGGTTTCTGTGAATTATTATGGGTGGAGGTTACACTCAACAACCGAGCTAGGTTAATAGTTGGCTCCTTTTACCGACCTCCAGACTCAGCAGCTTTAGTGGCAGAACAACTGAGAGAAAATTTGGAATACATTTCACATAAATTTTCTCAGCATGTTATAGTCTTAGGTGGAGATTTCAATTTACCAAATATAGACTGGAACACTCAAATGTTTAGGACGGGTGGTAGGGACAGAGCATCGAGTGACATTATACTGAGTGCACTATCCGAAAATTACCTCGAGCAATTAAACAGAGAACCGACTCGTGGAGATAACATCTTGGACCTACTGATAACAAATAGACCCGAACTTTTCGACCCTGTAAGTGCAGAACAGCGAATCAGTGATCACAAGGCCGTTGCAGCATCCCTGAATATGGAAGTTAATAGGAATATAAAAAAAGGGAGGAAGGTTTATCTGTTTAGCAAGAGTAATAGAAGGCAGATTTCAGACTACCTAACAGATCAAAACGAAAATTTCTGTTCCGACACTGACAATGTTGAGTTTTTATGGAAAAAGTCAAGGCAATCGTAAAATGCGTTTTAGACAGGTACGTGCCGAGTAAAACTGTGAGGGACGGGAAAAACCCACTGTGGTTCAACAACAAAGTTAGGAAACTACTGTGAAAGCAAAGAGAACTTCACTCCAAGTGTAAACGCAGCCAAAACCTCTCAGACAAACAGAAGCTAAACGATGTCAAAGTTAGCGTAAGGAGGGCTATGCGTGAAGCGTTCATTGAATTCGAAAGTAAAATTCTATGTACCGACTTGACAGGAAATCCTAGGAAGTTCTGGTCTTACGTTAAATCAGTAAGTGGCTCGAAACAGTATATCCAGACACTCCGGGATGATGATGGCATTGAAACAGAGGATGACACGCGTAATGCTGAAATACTAAACACCTTTTTCCAAAGCTGTTTCACAGAGGAAGACCGCACTGCAGTTCCTGATCTAAATCCTCGCACAAACGAAAAAATGGCTGACATCGAAATAAGTGTCCAAGGAATAGAAAAGCAACTGGAATTACTCAACAGAGGGAAGTCCACTGGACCTGACGAATGTACCGCAAGTCTCTAGAGGAACGGAAGGTTCCAAATGATTGGAAAAGAGCACAGGTAGTCCCAGTCTTCAAGAAGGGTCGTCGAGCAGATGCGCAAAACTATAGACCCATATCTCTGACGTCGATCTGTTGTAGACTTTTAGAACATGTTTTTTGCTCGCGTATTATGTCGTTTTTGGAAACCCAGAATCTACTCTGTAGGAATCAACATGGATTCCGGAAACAGCGATCGTGTGAGACCCAACTCGCTTTATTTGTTCATGAGACCCAGAAAATATTAGATACAGGCTCCCAGGTAGATGCTATTTTCCTTGACTTCCGGAAGGCGTTCGATACAGTTCCGCACTGTCGCCTGGTAAACAAATTAAGAGCCTACGGAATATCAGACCAGCTGTGTGGCTGGATTGAAGAGTTTTTAGCAAACAGAACACAGCATGTTGTTATCAATGGGGAGACGTCTACAGACGCTAAAGTAACCTCTGGCGTGCCACAGGGGAGTGTTATGGGACCATTGCTTTTCACAATATATATAAATGACCTAGTAGATAGTGTCGGAAGTTCCATGCGGCTTTTCGCGGACGATGCTGTAGTATACAGAGAAGTTGCAGCATCAGAAAATTGTAGCGAAATGCAGGAAGATCTGCAGTGGATAGGCACTTGGTGCAGGGAGTGGCAACCAACCCTTAACATAGACAAATGTAATGTATTGCGAATACATAGAAAGAAGGATCCTTTATTGTATGATTATATGAAAGCGGAACAAACACTGGTAGCAGTTACTTCTGTAAAATATCTGGGAGTATGCGTGAGGAAATATTTGAAGTGGAATGATCATATAAAATTAATTGTTGGTAAGGCGGGTGCCAGGTTGAGATTCATTGGGAGAGTCTTTAGAAAATGTAGTCCATCAACAAAGGAGGTGGCTTACAAAACACTCGTTCGACCTATACTTGAGTACTGCTCGTCAGTGTGGGATCCATACCAGATCGGGTTGATGGAGGAGATAGAGAATATCCAAAGAAGAGCGGCGCGTTTCGTCACAGGGTTATTTGGTAACCATGATAGCGTTATGGAGATGTTTAGCAAACTCAAGTGGCAGACTCTGCAAGAGAGGCGCTCTGCATCGCAGTGTAGCTTGCTCGCCAGGTTTCGAGAGGGTGCGTTTCTGGATGAGGTATCGAATCTATTGCTTCCCCCTACTTATACCTCCCAAGGAGATCACAAATGTAAAATTAGAGGGATTAGAGCGCGCACGGAGGCTTTCAGACAGTCGTTCTTCCCGCGAACCATACGCGACTGGAACAGAAAAGGGAGGTAATGACCGTGGCACGTAAAGTGCCCTCCGCCACACAACGTTGGGTGGCTTGGGAGTATAAATGTAGATGTAGATGTAGATGTATTCAGTATTGAAAAATAACTTGACAGTTATTGATTACCGTTAAAAATAACGGTTACTCCAGAATAACCGTTTGACCCACCTCTAACAACTCAACAACCTCTTAACAACATGCCGCAGGGCTGCACATGCTCACATGATGCCCCACCACGCTCGAAATTCCAACAGAAATTCGACGAAAAGCAGAACAAGCACTAAGCACGGGCTGCCTACGTCATTATAGCTGCGCATGCGCAGTACAGCCTGTTGTCTGGCGCTGTCTGGTAACTGTTCAAACGGACCTTATCGATAGGTAAGCAGGTGCGCAGCTACGATGACTTAGGCAGCCCATGCTTGGTGCTTGCTCTGCTCATACACTTTTCATCTGGTGGGGCATCACGTGACCATGTGAAGCCATGCGGCGTGTTGTTGAGACGACATACTAAGTTGTATTTAGAGCAGTTGCTTTAACATATCCCACATAGATAAAGGATGCAAATAAAGAAACAGTTCTTGGCAAAATATCATTTCAAAATAAGACTCCACAGCTCGAATTACCATAAAATTTTGCTAAGTGGTGACCTTGACAGATTTTTTTTTTTAATTTGTACTCTGCAATATTGTTATGTAGCATTTCCAACAGGTTTACATCTATACAGCACTGCAAAAAGCTAGTAGGATGGAATAGAAATTTCTTGCAACAAAAAAGAGACAGTTTCTTGTGTATCTAGACTGAAATTTTCACTCTACAGCGGAGTGTGCGCTGATATGAAACTTCCTGGCAGATTAAAACCGTGTGCCGGACCGAGACGCGAACTCGGGACCTTTGCCTTACGCAGGCAAATGCTCTACCAACTGAGTTACCCAAGCACGACTCACGCCACGTCCTCACAGCTCTAATTTCGCCAGTACCTCGTCTCCTGCCTTCCAAACTTTACAGAAGCTCTCCTGCGAACGTCTCGCAAAGAAACTGTACAATTTACAGTTAATATTCTACTCTAGGATTAAATATGAAGCCATGTGCGGAGTTAAAACGATAAAACACGGTATTCTGCCAGTATACAATTTACCATAGAATGGCATTCAATAAATTTAAGATGTAAACACAAATTAAGAAATAACTTCAAGCCTAGAGGAAGTACTAGACAAGTGCCTTGTGATCAAAAAACACTTTCACAGAAGGCAGATGTGTAAAATTCTGCTACAGCTGTCATTATATTTGAAACAAAATACGTAGTTCTAAACTACTGACCAAATTTGCCTACTTAGTCAACTTCAAGTTGTTCGTATGTATATAGCATTAAGAGATCTTACATTGTCACAACAGGAACTGGATATCAGACACTACACCAGCCAGGATCGGAATTTCATAAACCAGACTAAAATACTTCATTTCGCTCTAATTGCACATTTCTATATTCAACTTTTCATGTGGTTTTCATGATACCAATTTTCTCGGAAGTCCAGTACTGTATTCTTGTGTTTGGTTCTTTATTATGGAATAATGTCATTTGTCCCAGAAAATGAAAATTTGCACTTGAAATTGAACAAAGTTGAAAGTAGCCAATAGTGTGGAATGAAACACGTCGTTTCAAATAGACTAACTGCCTCAGTGGAAAAAATTAATAGAAGCAAATTTCTCTACAAAACAGACAGAAATAGCTTCATTAAGATATTAGTGGTTGATTGCTAATAACGTGGAAATAATATAAAATCAGAAAATTGAAACTTCTAACTTATTTTGGTCTTTCATGTTTATGAGAATGTATATTAATTCACTTGATGGCTCCCAGCCACAGAAGTCCGTTTTGATTTCATTTGACGTGGGAGCTGTAAACGAAGAGACCAGCAATATTACGAAGACTCGAAACGTATACATGGGTCACGTGGGGAATGATCCCCCCCTACTATAACTCAGCTTGCTCTGCGCATGCGCGAATCTGGCAGCTTGGGCGTGCCGGAAAAATTTTTCCGGGTAGCATCTGGCTACTTGCTGCTACTACTCATACAGCAAACAGCCACGCTTCAAGTAGCCAGAAGCTGGAGGAAGGCACTGCTCACATGCGAATTTAGTCTGCGCATGAACACAAGCCACTGGCAACTGCTCATACGAACCTGTCATTTCCGTGTTGTGTGGTGTGTAAGCTGGTGCCAGTTTAGAGAGCAAGGAAGCCAATAGAAGTCTGGCAACAGCGGATGATGGAGTAGATGGGGGAATATCTTTTCTGTACTCTCCACGGCCCACGCCATGTTCTTCAACGGACAGAAGCGTGACTGAGCAGATGTGTTGGTAAGACAGGACAAAATAAATTGTGGATTTAGCCGTATTCCCCGTTGTTGCTGTCATATTTAATCACCCAAAAATGATTTGTTTTTAACATTTAGGGTATGTTTGAGTTCTTAATGGCTGAAATGTATAGGAAGGAACGATTATTGTTTTATTTATACGGAGATTTGTTGACCACATTTCGTAGGTCAGGATGCCTTGTGACGCACAAAGGCCTTTATTTAGACAGTATGGAACTCGTGGAAGAATGCATAAGTATATCTGCAAGTTACGAAATCGTTTTCTTATTGGGGAATGAAAAACTTGACTGAGTGATACGCGTGTCGTGAATTTTTGAATTGTTTTTGTTGTGTGTCTGTAATTATACGAAACTTAATAAAAGTTCCTTATCGTAATAAGTTGGAGTTTTCGGTGCGTGGTCCGTCACTATAGCCAAAAAACCCACGTTGGTGACCCCGAGTCGCGAAAATTCGATGCAGTCGCTCGCTGTGTATCAGCGGTTTCGAGCCAATAGACAACGTCGCAGCCTCCAGTTTTTCCAGCAGTGCACGACGCCACAACCGCAGAATGGTCATTCGACTACGAAGCGCAACGTTTTAGCCCGTGTGCTACTAATACACTGGGAATGTTCGTATCTTCCGTGCTTGCCTCGCCTGGCCAGACGACTCTAACCTCTGCCGGCATACCACACCGGGCGCTGTACACAGCGTCGCGGACATCTTTTAGGGCATTCTACGCTCGACAGAATGCTCCTCCAGCACAAGACCCTGGAAACCCCGAGTTTCTACTGCACAACATGGACCATGCGGCTGTCCAGTTTCTGGGTCCACACGCACGGCCGCCCCCTCCTCAGAGTGGCCCGCCATTTAACGTGTCCCCCTCCGTGCTGGTCGAAGGGACGCTTGCGCCAACTGCGCTGGGCCATTTATATGCCTATCTGTCCTGCCACCCTGCGCACTCCTCGGGCGACCCACCTGCCGTGGTTCTGCCTCATCACTTGGCGCTCAATCGCGATCTCGCGCCTCTGCTCGAGATTTCGGCTGCATCGACAGTTGATCCACCCGCGCCTGCCGCGCCGTGCTCGTCATGTGACTGTACAGATTCCGTGCCTTCAAGGACTGGATACTACGTCTCGCCTACACAGCTAACGGACGTTCAAATCAACACATCGCCCGCCACGGAGGCACAGTTCGCACCAGTGAACACTGTGCAGAATCCCTGTACGTTTCGTGCCTTTCCTACCGCCCCGCAAGCACTACCCCCGGTCGTTTTCCGAAGCTGCCGTTTTTACAACCGGACAACCCAGCGACGTGGTTTACCTTGGTGGACAACATGTTGGACATACACGGTATTGCGGACGACAGCACTCGTTTTGTGCGTTTAGTGAACCACCTGCACGACCACTCTGATCTCATCAGTAACTTGTTGCTGAACCCACCTAAGAGCAACAAATATGCCTCTTCTCGTGCATTACTCATCGAACGCATCTCTCGTCCGCTGGCCGATGCGATTCACAACGTAATTTACGACGAGACTTCAGGCGACAGAACACCCTCACAGCTGTGGCGACGCTCGCGTGCGCAGGTCAGTACCGAGATCTTGCCGAACATAGAGCTCTGGGCATTGTTGTTGGTGAAGCTGCTGCAAGAACTACAGTTACATTCGCTTCCACATTCTGCAGCGTTACTCGAGGATAAACTATAGCTGGCAGACAAGGCATACGCCATTATTAGACACAGCAACCTCCCTCCGTGCAGCACAGTGCCTAATACCATCGAGGTTGGTAATCCTGTGGTTATACGTACTTCCACCGTCGGGCGGTAGAGGCCGGGCGCGTGCGTATCGCGGATAGCACACAGAACAGCAGCCATCTAGCAGCCAAGACCTGAAACCGCCAGCGGGTCGGCAACAGCCTCTCCTGACCCCAACCGGGCTAGCACCTGCCCACGCCGCCTTCCCCTCGCCTGATAGTTCGGCTGGCGGGACGAGTACAGCTGACTCACACATATGCTGGTTCCACACCACTTTCAGGGACGCCGCTCGCAACTTTCGTCCGCCCTGCGCGTTCCCAAACGCCGCATGCGGGCCACAGTAGGTGCCACGGCCCGCGTATACCTGCAGGGGCGCCCACAGACGTTGCATTCTGTCAGATCCCCCACCTCACGAGGACGTCTGTACGCCTTGGATTTAGGTTCGCGCCGGTATTTTCTCGTCGATACCGGAGCAGACGTTAGTGTCATACCTCCCACATTTTCTGTAAAGGACACGACACCAACCAAACTGTCCCTTCGAGCAGAAAATAAGGCGCCACGTCGTTTCGATGGTTTGGCCAAGTTACCTATTGAACTGATACCCAGCAAACAGTTCACTTGATCCTTCTACTTGGCTGATGTCGAAGATCCAGTATTAGGCATTGACTTCCTTTTCCACTTCAGACTGTCTCCAGATCTTCAGTCAGCTGCATTGTTGCACCACACCTCGTCCACTCATGTTGCATGTTCAGTCGCCTCTTCGGCCCCTCCTCACTCTCGGCTGCCTGACGACTTCGGTGCAGCTCCCATCGAGTGCTCTTCATTGGCTAACAGCCTCACAATTTCCATTGCCCAGCTCCAGCCCAAACGGCCTCCAGTCGACGATCTCTGTGCTCACAATGCCGAACTGAACCGTGCCATATCGTTGGCTACGCAAGCCCTCACTGAGCCACAGTACCTCGTACAACGCCTGTCAATGCCGCCACCATCTGACACTGGAGAATCACCTCATGGAACTTCATCGCCACCAACACAGACAGCTTCCCCGGCACATCAGGTTAGTGACTCTTGTGTGCTACTGATTCCCGTTCACGACGGCCCCCGAGCGAGTTCGCCAGTCGAGCTGAACGATATCACGAATGGCACAACACACAAAATTGTCACGACAGATGGACCTCCAGTGCGCCATAAAGCGCGCCGACTGCCACCACATAATCTACGCCTTGCTAGAGCCGCAGTGGAGGAACTTCTACGGGCAGGTATTGTTCGCCCATCGGAGAGTAACTGGTCCTCGCCCGTACATTTAGTCTCCGAAAAGGATGGCACTGTGCACCTCTGTGGCGACTATCGTCGCCTCAACGCGCGGACAGTGTTAGACAATTACCCGATACCTCACATACAAGACTTTGCGCAAGTACTTAGCGGAGCACGCATCTTCAGTGTCTAGGACTGCCGCAAGGCATGTTTACAGATACCAATGGAACAGAGTGACATACCAAAGACAGCAGTGATCACACCTTTCGGCCTGTACGAATTTTGTTACATGTCTTATGGTCTCAAAAACGCAGCTCAAACTTGACAGCGTTTTATAAACTCACTTCTTTTTAACTGCACGTATTGCTATGCATACCTCTACGACATACTAATTTTCTCCCCCTCCAACAGGGAACAGGAACTCCACCTGGGCACGATACAGGACTTATTGACACTTAATGGAGTCGAGATCAATAATGACAAGTCACAACTCTGCTGCACCACTGTCACTTTTCTGGGGTACACCGTCTCCTCAGACGGTATATGCCGGGTTGACTGCATTCGCGATCTACCCCTCCCAGTGTCGTTTCGCGAATTACGCCGGTTTTTAGGAACTGTCAGTTTCTACCGTCGTAACCTGCCAATGGCGGCAGCAATTCAAGCCCCTTTGACTGATGCATTGGCCGGGAAACAAACCTCGGGCAGTCGCCGAGTACTGTGTTCTGACAACATGGTGAGAGCTTTTGGAGACCTTAAATCAGCGTTAGCACGTGGTGTCACTCTCGCCCACCCTTTGTCAGATGCCTGCATCTCTATTACAGCGGATGCAAGTGACTTCGCAATCGGTGCAGTCCTCCAACAGCATGTCAATGATATGACTCAACCACTCTGGTTTTTTCCGAAAAACTATCTACAGCTCAATGTAAATGGTCAGCATTTGACAGAGAATTGCTTGCAGTTTATCAAGCTGTAAAATATTTCTGCACAGACATTGAAGGAAGGAATATAACAATGTTCACAGACCATCGCCCTCTCGTGGAGGCTATCTGTAACCCTGCTGCTGACCTTCCCCCACGCAGGTACCGGCAAATGGACTTAATTTGCCAATACACAACAGACATCCGTTACATTCGAGGTTCAGAAAATGTGGTGGCGTACTACCTATCACGTATCACTGCAATTTCATCCCCCATTAATTTCGACGAATTGGTCCACTTATTGGACAGTGGCACCGAATTGCACAACCTCTGACAGGGCCCAGATACTTCCCTTCAGATGGTTTCGTGCAACCTACCAGGCTCGGCCAAGCCACTGTGGTGTGATACATCCATGGGCACCGCTCGGCCTATTGTTCCCCCTGCACTGCGTCGCCAAGTGTTCACTACTTTATATAGCCTCGCACATCCTGGTGCTAAGGCTACTATGTGCCTGGTTACAGAACGCTTTGTGTGGCCAGGTGTGAAGAGGGATTGTCATACTTGGGCTCGTGCTTATTTACAGTGCCAGTGCAGCAAAGTCGGCAGGCACACACAACCCAGTCTAGGAAAATTCGACATCCCGAAAGGCCGCTTCCGTCATGTACATGTGGATCTCGTAGGACCGTTACCCGTGTCTGATGGTTTCAGGTGTATCCTGTCCATCATTGACCGCGTTACACGTTGGGTGGAGGCAATACCCCTGCAGGACATCACAGCGGATTCCGTAGCACGTGCATTCGTATCCTGCAGGATAGCTCGATTTGGCTGCCCTACATCTGTCACCACCGACCAGAGAAGACAGTTTGAATCCCTGCTGTTTAACAAACTCTGTGTCCTCTGTGGGGTGGATAGATTCCGCACTATGGCTTACCACCCTCAGAGCAATGGACTGGTCGAGCGGTGGCACAGAACTCTGAAAGCAGCACTCATGTGCCATGGTGGTGAGTGGTGCGACGCCCTTCCCTGGGTTATGCTACGAATACACACGGCTTACAAGACAGACCTCTAGGCTTCACTCGCAGAGCTCCTGTATGGCGAGACCCTAGTTCTCCCCGAAGAGTTCGTCAATGATGAAGCAATCGCCGACCTATCCGACCTCCCCACGCTAGTTGAGCGTGTCCGGACACACACAGCCGTGATCCGCATGTCTCCTATGTGACCACATACCCGTCCTCGGGTGTTCCTGCATTCGGCACTGGACTCTTGCGAGTTCGTTATGTTACGGGAGGACACAGTCAAACTGGCATACAGCCACCTTACTCAGGCCCGCATCAAGTAGTGGCTCGCACGGACAATACTATGGACATTCTCGTCAGTGGTCGCTGGCAGCCAGTTTCCCTCCAAAGCGTGAAACCAGCCTGGATGATCGAGGAACCTGTAACACCCCCCCCCCCCCCAGTCGAGTGTTCTTCCATCAGGTGACGACCCTGATCTCACACAGACCACCCACTCCCCTGCGCCCCACCATGATCGTATGTGCACTGAACCTACACCTGTGGGCAACTCAGTGGTTGCTTATGATGATACTCTACCCTCGTTTCAAACAGGCACTGTGTGTGACAATCCACAACCTCAGTCTCAAGCACATGTTACGTGTGACATTACACCGTCCCAGGTGTTGGCACCCAATACCCCCACAGAGTGTTCCAATGTTCCTCCTGAACTATGTTACTTTTCTCCCCCACACCCCCTAGTGCCCCCTACATCCACTGTCGACGAAATTTGCATCGCAATCAACGCCTCTGAGTGCCCACGCGACAAGCTTTCCTTGCAGCTCCACTTGGGATCCATTTTCGTCCTCCGCACAGGGGACACTTCACGTGGGTCCACACCCATGTTACACATCACCATTCTGCGCATAGTCCCTATCCCAACTAGGGTGGATACGGCTGCCATAGCTGCAACGTTCAGCACTGACGGGATGCTCAAGATTCGCAACCCCCTCTCCGCCGGTACTGTAACGACGACATCTTCTGTGCCAGTCCAGTTCAAGTGTGCAGTTCGACCAGTATAGCCCCCCTCCCACTGGATGCAGACTATACGAGCACTAGTCCACCCTGCACAGACAGTATGGACTCTTAGCACACGCTGCCATCAACCAGAGAGCATCCCACAATGCCACTACACAGGAAGACACCCACGTCCTTCCCCCAGTGCTCCGCACACCCGGGGGGGAGGGGGGGGGGCTGTGGCGACAGTCGACCGCCAGTAACTTCATTAGCGAAGTGCAGACTAAACGGTCTTTGGAGACTCGAGATTCTTTAGCAGTCCCGTCTACGACTTGACTGAGTGATACGTGTGTCGTGAATTTCTGCATTGTTTTTCTTGTGTTTCTGTAATTATACAAACCTTAATAAAAGTGTCTTATCTTAATAAGTTAGAGTTTTTGGTGCGTGGTCCGTCACTATAGCCAAAAAACCCACAGACGTCTGACAACAGTGGATGGCGGAGTAGATGGGAGAATTACAAAGGTTCGTTTGAGCAGTTACCAGACAGTACCAGGCAACAGGCTGTACTGCGCATGCGCAGCTATGATGACATAGGCAGCCCGTGCTTGGTGCTTCCTCTGCTCATATGCTTTTCGTCGAATTTCTGGTGGAATTTCGTGGTGGGGCTCCCCATGACCATGTGCAGCCTTGTGGCATGTTCTTGAGAGGACATACAGAGTTTTAATTAGAGCAGCAGTTTTATCATATCCCATCAGATAAAGGATGCAAATAAGGAAGCAGTTCTTGGCAAAATATCATTTCAAAATTAGACTCCACAGCCCATGGTTACCATAACATTTTGCTAAGGGGTGACTTCAATAACTTTTTTATTTTTAATTCGTACTCTGCAATATTGTTATGTAGCATTTCCAACATGTTTACATGTACACAGCACTGAAAACGCCCAGTAGGATGGAATACAAATTTCTTGCAAAAACAGTTTCTTGTGTAACTTACACCAGAATAAAGGACAATAAATTTCATGACTATTTCAAAATGTGCAAAAAATTAACAAGGTTGTCTGTGAGACAAAGGAACTGTACAACTGACAGTTTATATTATACTCTAGGATTAAATATGAAGCCATGTGCGGAGTTAAAACGATAAAACACGGTATGCTGCCAGTCTACAATTTACCATAGACTGGCATTCTATAAATTTAAGACGTAAACACAAATTAAGAAATAACTTCAGGCCTAGAGGAAGTACTAGAAAACTGCCTTGTTTTCGAAAAACACTTTCACTGAAGGCAGATTTGTAAAATTCTGCTACAACTGTCATCATATTTGAAACAAAATATTTAGTTCAATACTACTGACCAAATTTGCCTACTTAGTCAGCTTCAAGTAAATGTTTAGATATGATCATACGTATATAGCATTAAGAGATTTTATGATGTCATAAAAGGAACAGGACATCAAAGACTACACCAGCAGCATTGGAATTTCATAAACCATACTAAAATGCCTCATTCCGCTCTAATTGCACATTTCTATGTCCAGATGCACTCTGAAGTACATGATATTCAGCTTTTCATGTGGTTTTCGTGACACCAATTTTCTTGGGGGTCCAGTACTGTATTGTCATGTTTGGTTCTTTATTATGGTATAATGTCATTTGTCCCAGAAAATAAAAATTTGCGCTTGATATTGAACGAAGTTGAAAGTAGTCGATAGTCCGGAATGAAACACTTCGTTTCAAATAAACTAACTGCCTCAGCGGAAAAAAATTAATAGAAGCAAATTTCTCTATAAAACTGACAGAAATAGCTTCATTAAGACATTAATGGTTGATTGCTAATAACGTGGAAATAATATAAAACCTGAGAATTGAAACTACTAACTTATTTCGGTCTTTCGCGGTTATTAGAATGTATATTAATTCACTTGATGGCTCCCGGCCACAGATATCTGTTTTGATTTCATTTGACGTAGGAGCTGTAAACGAAAAGACCAGCAATATTACGAAGACACGAAACGTATGCACGGGTGACGTGGGGAAGGGCCCCCCCCCACTATAACTCAGCTTGCTCTGCGCATGCACGAATCTGGCGGCTTGGGCGCGCCAGAAAAATTTTTCCGGGTAGTATCTGTTCTGGCTACTTGCTGCTACTGGTCATACAGCAAACAGCCACATTTAAAGTAGCCAGAAGCGAGATTAAGGCACTGCTCATACGCGAATACAGCTCTGCGCATGCGCACTAGCCCGCTGGCAGCTGCTCATACGAAGCTTAAGCTGGTGCCAGTTTAGAGAGCAAGGAAGCCAGTAGATGTCTGGCAACAGCGGATGATGGAGTAGATGGGGGAGTCTTTTCCGTACTCTCCGGCCCACGCCATGTTATTCAACTGACGGTAGCGGGACTGAGCGGATGTGTTGGTAAGTGAGGACAAAATAAATAGTGGATTTAGCCGTTTTCTCCGTTGTTGCTGTCATATTTAATCACCCACAAATGATTTGTTTTTAACACTTAGGGTATGTTTGAGTTTTTAACGGCTGAAATGTGTAGGAAGGAACGATTATTGTTTTATTTCTACGGAGATTTGTTGACCGCATTGCGCGTATAACCATATTGATTTCCTAATCGTCGCTTTGTATTTGAAGATGTTTCCACACTTTTGTGATAATTAGCCGTAATCGAGTGAATTAGTTGTAATCTCATTTATAGTCCCTTATATTCGTGATTTGAGCATGTTGATGTGGTTGCAGAGCCATGCAGATTGTGAGAGGATTACTTAAGTTTGCAATCAGTGGCAACAGATTATTGTACGTCAGGATGCCTTGTGACGCGCAAAGGCCTTATTTAGACAGTATGGAACTTGTGGAAGAATGCTTAAGTATATCTGCAAGTTATGAAATCGTTTTCTTTTTGGGAATGAAGTACTTATGTAGAGACTGGAATGGTTATAGTGCCGTCCTCATCTTTTCGAGGTATTCATTATAGTGAAGTGTAAACTTCATCGTACCATTTTCGGTTACGTTACGTGCTAGGAAGAACATTGTTTAGCAGTTTTGTTTGCCATAGAAATATAGTAGAAAAGGGGATTTAAGGTTTTGTTTGGTTTCAATATAATCGGAAAAACGAATAGGAAGCGTACCGGTGAAACTGGTAGAAACGATTTGTGGGGACGGAAAAGGGGTGGGGGGCGGCTAGCGTTGGCATAGTGTTCCTTTCCTCAAATTTGGTGCTGTCAGTTTTTCCTTCTGTTCTTTACCATTGGTAAGCACTTATAAATGAATGACATATGATGATATGCTAGCAAATAGCAATTACTTGATACCTGAAAGGTTATTTCACCTCTAACGTCCTGAAACTGTAGACAACATTTCACAGATTCGGTCTTGCATAAGCATTTGTGATGATTTTTTTTTTTTTTTGTTCTAGGTTATCTTCAGTTAAATAATGATGCATACCCATCATTTGTTCCCACATGGAATGTGGAGAGGATGGACATAAGTTACTTCATGATAATGGAGTCTGATCTTGTTAGAAAAATTGTTGAGTGTTCCAAGGGATGTACTGTGCCATGAAAACATGAGTGGTAAGCTTAAATTATAAATTTTGACACTTGGGGGTCTACTTTAATGAAAGTTTTTCATAGGTGATAAAAAGTTTTGAACTCATTTGTAATGATGATGTCCTTACCTACTTTGAAAATTAAGCTGATGGTACCCACAGCGTTCTGAATATGATGTGTTTATATTTTTATTATTTGTTCTGTTGATTTAAAGGATTACAGAAAGTCAATGTTACAGGTTTTATGTCCGAATGGTGCAGCTGGAAATTGGCACATGGGGAGATGATGTTGAGGATAGAAATTTGTAAGGTAATTTGTGGATTTCTTTAATGACTTGAAATACTTATTATTTTGTTTGTAAAACTAATTGCACAGATTTAATCAGTAGAGAATAGCAGACACAATACGTTATAGAGAAATTGGCATCAAGAGATAAGAGAAAAAAACATTCCAAAATAAATTGGATTGTTTAAATTTCACTACTAGAAGCGTATCGCAAGTTTTCTCATTGCATTAAACGACTACATTTTTGCAAACTTATGAGAAATGACACCGAATGGGAATGGTGATCATGTGTGTCTGTCAATGCAATGTACAGTTACCTTTGTAATATCATCACATGTATTTGTTTACAGTAAATAGTTTTTATATGCAATGAAAAAATTAATTTTTGTAGTTATTCCTAGCATGCAGTATTTTAAAACAGTATCATGCTGAATATCATTCAGTACACTTTGGCATTCTTTTTCATTTTGGATGTAAAGTTCATACATATTTTAGCAACACATAGGGAATGATTTCTTAATGATTAGTGTCTGCTTATCTCTCACTGGCAGCTTATGTTGCCTTTGTGACTGTTGCTGAGGCCCATATTGCGCTACAAAAGAATTTTGTCAAAGCCGTTTGGTCAAATCTGTGAGAGATTACTGGAGAAGTATCTATCAAAGACCTTTGATAAATGTTGAAGTGAGGACCTAATACTGATTAAAGTCCCCCAATGTATACATTTTGGGTTACTAGTTTTAGTGTCTATCAAGCTTTCAGATGATGGAAAAGTATATTTGGTGCAAAATTGCTACAGTGGTCATTGCAAAGTATGAAGAATACAAAATTCTTCATAACACAAAGTATGCAGTCATAAGAGGTCGTAATTGTTTAAGTAGCTGCAACAATCAGTTGCCTTCAAAGGCTGCCCTGAGGATGATATGCTAACATGCGGAAAGAGATGCAGAAAAAGATACACAAGGAAATCCAAGTGTTGTCAAATTGTGCTTAGGTGCAATAGATGTTTATTTGTAATGCAGATAACCTGTAGGTGAGGTCTTCAGTTTGAAGACGGGTTTGCTGCAGCTCTCAGTACTATTGTATCCGGGTCAACGGAAGCATCAGATTCCACCCATCTGCTTTGATCCATCATGTAAGGGTGTTACAGTGTGTGACATTAAGGTGCGAAGTTTGAGTTGGTTGTGTTTGTAGATGTCCTGTTGTCTGATGGTGCCGTGTGTGTGTGTGTGTGTGTGTGTGTGTGTGTGCTTTTCGTTTTGTTTTTCATAGTTGAAGGTGTTGGTGTTTTTGTATCAATAGCTATGACCAAATCTAATTTACATAGCTTTGTGTAGGTATTGGTGTTTCGGAAAGTGTTTGATTCCTGTAGATTTAGTATTTATTTATTTATTTTTTTCGTCATTTGTGTGTTTTGGGATCATGTGGTTTCTTTACAGTTATATTTAGTTTGTCCCCTCCCTAAAATCCCCAGTTTCCTGTGGTTGTCCCACTAGTTTGATTGTATTTTAGGTGGGATATGTTATTGTCTTATACATATTTTCATGTTTGTTGCCTTGTATATGTAGTTGACATCATTGGCACCATCGCAAGTAACTACTGTAGCCTACATCCTTCTCAATTGGATAACTGTATTCATCTCTTGGTTTCCCTCAATTGCATTTACTCCCCCCCCCCCCCCCCCCCCCCACACACACACACACACACACACACACACACAAAATTTTCCTCCAGCACTAAATTGGTGATCCCGTGATCTCTCAGAATGTCCTAACAAATTTCTTTCCTCCCCAATTCTATTCAGTAAATCATTAGTTATGTGATACACTCTTCTAATCTTCAGCATTCTTCTGTAACATCACATTTAAATATTAAGAAGGCACGAAACATATACACGGGTCACGTGGGGGAGGATCCCCTCCCCACTAGAGCTCAGCTTGCTCTACGCATGCGTGAATCTGGCAGTTTGGGTGCACCAGAAAAATTTTTCAAGGTAGCATCTGGCTACTTGCTGCTACTGCTCATACAGCAAACAGCTAAGCTTCAACGTGAATTCAGCTATCCGCATGAGCCCGCTGGCAACTGCTCATACGAACCTATTGTAACACTGAAGTCTGAGCCTGTCCTGGATGCTGGATGGTTATTTTTGCCTAAACTGGTCTGTTGCTGTGTATTAGTGTTAATTTGTTACACCCAAGTAACAACTTTCATTTTATGAGTGGAAGTTTATTTTGCTACCAGTGGCTCTGCCTTTCTTTCCTCACATGATAATATCAAAGTAATGTTCTTTAGGAATTGTTTCAGTAGTGCAATATGTCATATGCTCTAGTCTTAATTGAACATTTTGTAATGATGAACCTCCTTACCTACTCAGATAATCAGCTGATGGCAACCCACAGCGTTCTGATAGAATAAGATTTGTTAAATTATATTTCTCTCTGATTTTAGGGAACTAAACAGACTTTAATATTTCAGGTGTAAGCCACTCGAGGAGACCCGAATAGTTAATGAATACTGTGGAGTTCTTTAAAAGGTAAAGTTATTTTTAATTACTCCTAATTACTTATTTTTAATTCATTGATATTTTGTGCGGGAGAGGTTTCTGAGAGAGAAGTGGTGCACTGAAGTTGTGTTCACCCTGAGTTTCCAACAATGTTTCAAAATATATTTCCAGGCTACTGCTTTGTTGCAGAGGTTAGAATGAGGTTTTGAAACGTGTAATTGCAGCAGTTTTAGTATGCATCAAAGGAAACAATGTTTCTGGCCACCTACCACATATCACCATTGCACAATGCTAGCAAATGTTTATACATCATGTGTTTTCGAATGCCACTATATAGTGAGTTTCTCAAATAATAGTGGACGAGACAGGAGAGTGTGTAATTTAGTCGCTGTATGGGGAAAGGAGTTCCTATTAAAAGTAAGGAGTTCTGAGACACTATTACTTTTTGCAGCAACTGCATACAGGAAAAAAAATTGTCATACTTTACCAGTGAGGGGAAGCAAAATATGGAGAAAGTAACAGATCAGGCAGTGTTGTTGACAGTGTAGCAATCTATACGTGGTAGGTATGGTCACCCTCTCCTGCAATTTGTGGATGAAATTCATAAGCCAAAAGAGTTGAGCATCATGAGCAAAGAGATAAACAGAAAGTTACTTGTCTTTGTTTTAAACAGTGCAGTAACGTTCATCTAGTTACTTTGGCACAGTACTTTTACTTAGGACTTTAAAAAAACAATTTGTGAACTTGTCATGAATTTCTTTTAGGTAGACTCTTTGTGGTTGTTGTGGGGTGTAGTAAAATCAGGTGCATTGACAGTTTGTCTCCACGTGCCTGGGATAATCTGACCTGTCTGTAAATCATATAAATCAAAGCTTCCTTGTGGGGTGTATTGATTCTTTACTGCAGCATTTCACCTTAAAACTTTGTAGATTTTTTTTCCCCCTCCCTTCCTGACCTTGAAAAAGGTTTCAGACTTTCTTGTCATGGAAAAGTGTTGTATGCCATAAAAACACTTGGTAGGACTTTCGTCCCTCCAGGGTAAGCATTCAGCTTGGTCAGAGTTCATTTTTTGGTTCCCTTATGGTTGCTTTCTTGAACATACCTTCATATGAAATTCTTTCTTGCAGCTAATATTTGCATACACATGCAATTTTATGTCATTTCTTTTGTTGCTAGCATTTGAGAGAGAAACTTGATTTCAGGTTTTGGAATATTTATTAGTGGGAGGAGGTGATGCTGAGGAGAAAGTGGCTGGTCCTTCCACATCATCCCCACAGAAAAGATATTGTGTGTGGGTAGCAAGATGGCTACAATGTTGCTTTCCAGTTGCTTACTAAAGTATTGTGAAAGCATGGGTAAAAGTCTAGCAGTGCTATGAATCTTCCAAAGTTGTTTACTCTATAGCTCACAGTACTGAGAAAGAATTGGCACATTTTATATGGGGTACCTGTAGAACATTCAAAGCTGCAAACTGCTCAAATTTTTTCATCTACGAAGAAAACTCAGCTTTGCTCTCAACCATGTGATGATCTTATTCATACCTCTTAACAGTATTTCAATTTATTAAAATTTCACATATTCCATTAGCCATTTGTAGCTGACATACCTTAATGTGGTAATAGTAAGCTTGAAAAAGTTCTGTTACTCAATTCAGTGCTTAGTCGAAATAACAGTAGGCTTTACTGCACTGAAAGATGAATGTGCTTAGAAATTGTTTGAAGAGGAGCTTGTGCATGGTAATGATCAAAGCAAAGAGTAGTTTTTATGTCACTTGTTTGTTTCCTCAGTGTTTGAAGAGCTGATTTGGGACTGAGTTTATGTATCTTAAATATATTTGCTTTGGTGTATAGGGTGAGTCACATAAGTTATCACCTTTTATTTTGTGAAAAGTTCCAGATATCGAAATTAAGATTTTGGCAATTGATAGTGTGCTAAGGGACAAAGGGACATGTACTTCGTTATGATATAAGGATCCTTAACTCTTATATTGGTGTAAATAAAGAAGCAAGTATGATTTTTTAAAATAGAAATGTACTTTTTAATGGCATCTGAAAGAGCTTGAAGAGAAGAGTGCAGTGATAAAATGCTTGTTACTGTTTAGGTTGAAAGTCTTCACAAAACAATTGGAGCAATATTGTGTTATAAACACATTCATGCCAGGCTAGGTCCTTTTAAGATAGCTTACTTGTCTGCATTGCAGAAGTAGCAGGAAGTGTCGGTTATAGGCACATCATTTCTGCTTAAAAATTCCATGCATACAGACTGCACTTTCAGAGGTTATATGTGCATAAATTCTGCCCTTTTTGTGTACCTGAATATGAGCCATATAGAATTTTGTTGCTTTGCTGTGCATTGCTGGGAAGACAATGCTATGTTTATTCAGACGAAGCAACATTTACGAACAACGGTACTACAAATTTACATAGTGTGCACTACTGGACAGTGGAAAATCCTTGCTGGCTTCATGAGATAAGACTATAATGGCTGCAATGTAAACCTCTGGTGTGCCATCTTGGTAAATCCCACTAGGTACCTTACTTCGCCTCAGGGATGGTAATTGGAAACATGGTATGCACATGTTCTTCTGGAACATTCTGTCTGCTCATTCAGAAGAGGTATCACTGCAAAAGTGACAGAGTATGTGGTTCCAGCATGATGGCTGCCGAAATTTCTCTTCCCATGTTGCAACGCAATGACCAGAGGAAAAGTTTCCTGGCCGTTGGGTAGGCTGGAATGGTGCAGCACAATGGCTGACCAGGGCTCGTGATTTGACTTCTTGATTACTTTCTGTGGAAGTACTAAAAGATGTACCTATCATGAAGCCCTAATAATGTTAGACAATATGCACTGTTGAATTGCCACAGTATGCAACAGCCTATCCTACAATGTACTTTAATCTTCTCTTGAATGGCTACAATAAATATGCCTTGCAGTCAGTGGTAAAGAATATGTACATATAAACCAGTGTCAAATAAAATTAAGTTTAGAAAAATATTTATTTTGTGGGTGGCATTTTGTAGGTCATTCTGAGTACTGTTTAGTTTATTTAATGTGTATTTTGTCTGATTACAATTTTGAGTAATATTCATCAGGCAGCAGGTGGTTTACTTTAAGAAGCATTTGGTTAGAGGCAGGTCATTTAATTATTAACAATAAAAAAAATTTCCTAAGAAAGTTAATACATAAGTTTACTTATTCCTTTAAGAGGGCAGTGTGAAGTATGGATGATGATTGTGTTTTGGCTTTGACAAGTAAGCAGCAATGAGGATTTAAATGGAAAATTTCCTGGCAGAACTAGTTTTTTTCCACAGAAAACTGGAGACATAACATTTGAAGTTGTTTTCCTAAGCCTCATCTGATACACAAGAAGCTAGTATATGTTGTAGTTCCTTGTACAAAAATCATTGCTGACCCTGTATCTGTGTCGTGTAAAAAGTGAGGTTTTTATTTTAGTAACATAGGCCTGTCTTGCTGCACATAATGATGTAACCTCACATGAGAGCTCTGCTTGGCAGTGTTACCACTGCAATGTCTGGCTCTTGTCTCATTGCTTTCCAATTTTAGTTCATTGCTCAGATTCTTTTGCTTAGAGTTTCAGCCTCAACATTAACAAGCATTATATCACTACTCTTCAAGCCCTTTTGGATGCTGTTAAAGTATTTATCATCCTATTTAAAAATTGTACTTGGTAAAATTTGTCAATACAAGTGAGGGCACCCATACCCCTCCCCCATCTCTCAGGGTAAGGAACAACTATTGTGTAGTCTGGTGTTTTTCCTTGAAAAATGAATTAAGCCAGAATTGTGCAGGTTTTTTAATGAGGTTGGAACTGGAATGGAGACAAGATTTAAGGCTTCCTATCACATAGCAAAGTAAATGCCCTGTTAGTGTACTATAATTTGCTGAAAACTTTGTTTTGATACCTGGAATTAATTAAATGAAAGTGGTGTTACATACCTGACTCGCCCTGTATAGTTAACATTTCTTTTCTGGCACTTAGCTTCTTACTATATAATTTCAGTTGCCCTTGTTGGTGATACTTGCAGAAAATAAGTGCAGTCAGTATAAGGCAGATGATGAAATGCTAATATGTAGCAGTAACTTGAAACCTGAGAGCAGAATTCACCTCTAACGTCCTGATGCCTTGTTTCCTTTCTTCCATGTGTGGAGTGGCATTTACAACTAGTCTCATTAATATGGAAACTTCTTGTCATTGCAGGTCAGTGCCTGTCGCTTTGGGAGGTGAGATTAAGGTAAGGTTTATTTTGTAAAATGTTTCCAGTGCACTAACAGTGTGTTTACAGGCATTCTGCTGAGTTATTTTCATTATCTGCACAATATTTAGATGACCAAGCCAGCCATCTTCTTTAGGTGCTTTGAGTTTTGCTACTGTGTACTTGCTGCCTGTGCAGAAGGTGGAAACTGAGTCCAAGTTTACTTGTTGCTTACAAGTCTTCATTGTTTGGTACTGCTTTCACACATTGTATGAACACAAACTAACTCCTGTTCATACTAGTGCATATTGTGCATCATCTCAAGTGCAAATTTTGAATTCACGATTGCCTTGGCTATATTTTACCAGATATGCTGAGATGATGTATGGCAGTTTCATTGTCATGTAAGCACATTTTAAGGTTCTCATACTTCTTCATTAATCTCAGCTTATCCTCATTTGCCTGATGAAGTATGAGAACCTTAAAGTGACACTAGGAGGGATGGCAGGACTAGGCAAAGTGGGAATGAACAATAAGAAACTAGAAATGAAAGTTACGTGCAGTGAATAGAACTTGCTGAAGAGGGCTTTTTCCATCTTTTGTGTAAAAAAAAAATCTGGTATGCAATATAGTTTCCTGACATTACATTTTGGGTGGGGCATTGTAAGTAGTATACTCCCCTTCATTGACAGCTTAGTGATTGTTTTATATTTATAAAAAAATTAAAGATTGTACCTTGGTTAATAAATGGCATGCTTCGTGCTACGCTCTCTCCCTTTGAAGAAAACCGCACACCTAAAGACGGAATCTCTGTTGCAATTACATGCAGAAGTAAGTTATGGGTCATTTATTTACAGAAGTTTCATTTTTAACCAATGTTACTTTTGGATGTAGAACTGTTAATCAAAAGTTGTTTAAATTCAACATCCTGTTGGGCTCGAATGCTTTTATGAACACTTTTATGTATATAGTTTTGCAGTGTTTCTGGATTGGTGAAGGAAGATATTCGTTGGTAGTTAGATGCATTTCAGAAAGTTTGGAAAATTTTCAGCACTTGGTTTTACTTTCAGTATCATTGCTGTGAAGTTCTAAAAAAGTGCTATAGTAAACATCCACTAAAGCCAAAGGCAACAGTTTCTGCATTGTGATTGCCTTAGGATGTGTGATGGACATCTGTACTTGCTCCAGATTTGCAGCTGTGTACTATTAGATTCATTTGTCTTGGGCACTTGGAAAATAAGTTGCTGATTTTGTGCCTGCAGCGTTTGTGTCATTCCCAACAATCTACTAATTACTGTTTTCATTGTTTATAATTGAATACACTTATTCAAGAGTAAATTTCTTTTCCTTTGAATCTCAGATAATGAAACATATCAACTAAATGCAAATGATTATCCAGTGTTCAGATGTTATACTAAAAAACTTCTCATTTTGATTTCAGATTACAGCTTCGGTATCTTCAGATCAAAATGGAATGGTGTGAATAGTTGTGGCTTTATTGAATTACTAACAATGTAGTTAGGGAAAAGGAAGGCTTGTTAATGCACAGATTATTTCACAGGACTAATGTAGGTTGGACCTACAAGGTGAGAAAAGTAATGAGGCTGGCAACACTGTGTGCTTGTGTAGCCTGGTGTGTTCATCCCTTTTAGATGCTCAGTGGTTCAGCTCCATATGGCCATCGTGTCATTTTTTTTTTATAAGTGGCAGTCTCAAAAAATTTCACCGATGCAACATTGGAATTTAGAGCAACGTTATTCCATAAAGTTTTGTGTTAAACTTGGGGAATCTGTATGTCTTAAAAAGCACGTCATTTTGGAACCTTGGAGAACATTCAAAAGAAGTGACTGATGTGCAGCACTGTTGCCAATGGGAGCTAATTTGAAGGGATAATACTGTTTGAAAAATAAATTCCTAGAGAAAGTCTCATTACTTATTTCATGTAACTCATATGTTGTATTAAATATGTAGTTGTCAGTATCTGTAATGTTTGAAAATAAAGTGTGATGACACCAGTATATGATGAAGCGATGTTACTGTTTCATACCTGGCTCTGGTGCATGAACTGTTTTTATTCCTTAGTTTAATTCTACATGCAGAAATGCTTTGATTGGTCTATAATTGATTCTTAAGCTGACATATGATAAAAGAATTATGTTTTATATGCTGTGGCAATTGTGAAACACAATGTTACTGTAAGAACAACTTGTCATAAGTGTAATCCAGATACAAGGTTGCTTTACTTGAGCAGTCACCTTTACTGTTAGGCCCTACAAGCTTGTGTCCAGACCTGACACTGCTATAAATTGTTTAAAATAATGCTTATTACAACCAATTTGTCTTCATAGTATGTGATTTACTGATTTGTTGTGCACATGTGCGCACAAAAAAAAACATGACGTGAGCAAACACTATTTCAGTACGTTGCCTGATTAAGAACTGCATGGTCCAATCCAGCATGTTAAGACATACCCTGAAATTTTTCATACAGGAAGAATACACCAAAAAATGCAATTTCTAAATTTTAGCTGCTACTCTGCACTGTTTTTTTCCACACAGACTGCTTATAACTGCAGTTTGTACAGCCCTTCCTGCCTAGTACACTTTTGGTGAATGAGAGTTGTGACATGAGCAAAGTCCAGACCACACTGAACATCTCAAATTGTTAGTTTTTTCAGTAACTTGCAGTTCATATTGAGAGCTAAACTGTTGGAGTTTTTGAATTATTTTCTAGCAGAGGAAAGAAAATAAAGGCAGTGTATATGATGCATTACAAATGACTTATATCAATTGGGACTTGAATGTCAAATTATGAAATTATAACAATCATTACAGCACAAATGTTTTGAATAATGTGTGTTTTACTGACAGTGAAACAGCTTCTTGTTTGGTGTAGTCATAAAAATGTGTAAGTGTATTGGATGACAAAAACTCATACTAGGCACACCTGGTAAAAGAAATCTTAATGCATTCATGCACTGAAACAGTAACTGCTAGTTTTATTTAGTCAGAGTTGGGATGGAGTAAGAAATGGCCATGGCTGTTGGGCTGCATACCAGGTATACTTTATCAGATTCGGAGAACATAGTAATACAAAATGAAAATGTGCATATGACCAGTGTTCAACAATATTGTCCTGAGCTATTGGAATCTATTTTCTGACAATTCTCTGAAAAATGCTGTTGGTAAGAAAGCATTTTGGGTGCAATAGTTAAGAATTTTCTGTGTCAATTAAGATTTTTGTAATGGTCTTTATCAGGAACCCAATGCAAACAAATATTGATAGCGAGTTTTTTTTTTTTTTTTTTGAGAAACCTGACTTTTGAGCAGTGCCAGAGAAGATAGCCCATAGAAAATATAACAGATCTCACAAAATTGTTTCATTTGGATGAAATGGGGAAATGTGGATCAACTGCAGACTGAGGACACTGACTAACAGTGAAGGCTCCCAGGTGGAAAAAAAATCCAACAGTCTTATTCTTTTAGATGTTGACTACTGATGGGTTTATTCGACATGCTTTGTGGTTGTTTGCATTGAAGAAACTGGGGACTATCATAAAGAATGACACCAACAAAATTTAAAGAGTGGCTTATACACTTGAGCAAAGAACGCTAATATTGATAATGCAGCTTTTCCCTCAGTTCGATTAACCCAAGCACATGTACCCAAGAAGTCACAAAGTGGGTCATGAGCTAGAGAAGAAAGACAGTCTTGTTCTTAAATAGGGAAGTGGAGGAGGTAGAAGTGCTGGAAATTATGAAACAGCATAAATCACATGCGACATTGACAAAATTGCAGGAGAAAATGTTAATTAACTGTGCATCCCATTCCAACTCAACATTAGTACCTTGTAGCAGAAGTGAACAAATGAAGAATTAACATACACTTGACTAGCCTACCTGTGAACTTATATTTTCTAGCAGAAAAATAAAATTTTGGATTTTATATATAATACATTATATAGTTACATTTTTATGTGTATTTCTTAATTGGATATTACATGAAATAGGGGCTCTAGTAATAAGATTAGGGGATGATATCAGCACCAGTGAAGAGACAGAGGATGAGGATGACGGTAACACACACTTTAGGTTATGGAGTCTATCCTTTTCATAAGATGCAGATGAGAAATGCATTAAAATGTGTACCAAGGAATGGAAACATAATTTTTACTTAATCTTAATAAACATTTCACACTACCTCTTTATTTATAAAGAGGGTGTGTTTCAATCTCTTGAGGCAACTGACTTTGTGTAACAACATTGGCTACATAACCATTGGACTATAATTATTGTTGGTTTGCAAGAGAAGTTATTAAGAAGACTGTTACAAAATGGATGGATGCCTATTTTGCAGAACCATAATGCTCAGAAAGGTCTAGAGACGACTTTTATCCAGCAGTGCATTTAAAATAGCTGAATGTAATGATGGTGATTATGACCTGAGCTGTAAAATATTAATTTGTTCACCGAGTTTTGAAGAATTAGTTTCAGTTGCTGAAGTTGGACACATTCAAAATTCTTGGAGTAGTAGTTTACAGCCAGCCGCTGTAGTCGAGCGATTCTAGGCGCTTCAGTCCGGAACCACGCAACCGCTGCGGTCGCACGTTCGAATCCTGCCCCGGGCATGGATGTGTGTGATGTCCTTAGGTTTGATAGGTTTAAGTAGTTCAAAGTTCTAGGGGACTGATGGCCTCAGATGTTAAGTCCCATAGTGCTCAGAGCCATTAATTTACAAACCTGATTCTATGTTTCTGTTACTATGAAGTTTCCATTCAGAATGGTATCCACTCTACACAACATACCAGGTGTGAAATGAGCCTTAAGATACAAATGTGGAACATTTGTTGTGTACACGCCTTAATTTTTTGTTTTTTTGGTTGGTATATGACATCTGTCAAAGATATTTAGTATACATCAAGTCATGGAACAAACAACAACATATGTTTTCATCGTGTTAAAGTCAAATTTTGTACCAGAAAGTGATGAATTGCAGAAAGCATTAATTTTTTGTATTCATTTGAAAAAAAGTGCTGCAGAGTTGCATCGAATGCTTGTCGAGGCATATGGTGATCATGCTCTATCAGAAGCAACATGCAAAAGATGGTTTCAACGGTTCAGAAATAAGGATTTTGATGTAAGAAATGAACGTGGAAGACCACCAAAAAAGTTCGAAGACGCTGAGTTGCAAGCAATATTGGATGATGATGATACTTTGAGTCCGAAGCAAATGGCAGCAATGCTAAATGTTGCACAACAAACAATTTCAGACTGTTTGAAAGCTATGGGAAAGATCCAAAAGTGTGGAAAATGAAAGACAGATGGAAAACAGAAAAACCGTTTGTCAAATTTTGCTTCAAAGACAAAGAAAATCAATTTTGTATCGAATTGTTACTGGTGATGAAAAATGGATTTATTTTAAGAACCCTAAAGAGGAAAAATCATTGGTTAATCTGGGACAACCATCAGCATCGACTGCAAAACCAGATCGATTTGGCAAGTAGACAATGCTCTGTGTTTGGTGGGATCAGAAAGGTGTGGTGTATCATGAGCTAAAACCCGGCGAAACTGTGAATACTAATCACTACAGACAACAAATGATCAATTTGAACTATGCATTGATTGAAAAAAGACCAGAATGGGCCAGAAGACATGGCAAAGTATTTTTTTTACATGACAATGCACCTGCACACAAAGCAAAACTGGTTCAGGATACAATCAGAACACTTTGCTGGGAGCTGCTACTCCACCCGCCACATTCACCAGATTTGGCCCCTTCTGACTACCATTTGTTTTCATCAATTGGACACGCATTGGCTGAGGAACACTTCGATTCCTACGAAGAAGTCGAAAATTGGGTGTCTGATTGGTATGCTTCAAAAGTCGAACATTTCTATTGGCATGGTGTCTACAAATTGCCAGAAATGTGGTCAAAATGTATAGAAAGCAGTGGTCAGTACTTTGAATAAAATGCTTTTACTTTTCACTTCAAAATTAGTGTTTCATTTTCACAAAAAAATGCTCATTTCATACCAGTACACCTGGGTATGAATGAATGCCCAAGTGATCATCTTGCCGTCTGTAAACGTGGACATGTGGCTTTCACATGAAAAGAAATTGCAATAGCTGCTAACCAATCGATACTGAATATCTGATCATGGTGTAATAAACTGAATCATCTGTCTTTGTTCAAACATACATTGTGGAGGCCCTGCCAGTGAAACATTCACCACTCAACGTGTTAACATTGATGACAAATACATGATAATACATCAGTGGTAAGGCCTTCCCCACCCACTGTGATTTCCTGTAAATGTCCACCAATACAGGGTTATTACAAATGATTGAAGCGATTTCACAGCTCTACAATAACTTTATTATTTGATATATTTTCACAATGCTTTGCACACACATACAAAAACTCAAAAAGTTTTTTTAGGCATTCACAATTGTTTGATATGTGCCCCTTTAGTGATTCGGCAGACATCAAGCCGATAATCAAGTTCCTCCCACACTCGGCGCAGCATGTCCCCATCAATGAGTTCGAAAGCATCGTTGATATTCTGGCACGTTTCTTGGTAGAGGAGGTTTAATCACTGAATCTTTCACATAACCCCACAGAAAGATATCGCATGGGGTTAAGTCGGGAGAGCGTGGAGGCCATGACATGAATTGTTGATCATGATCTCCACCACGACCGATCCATCGGTTTTCCAATCTCCTGTTTAAGAAATGCTTCTGCTTTAGCCTTTTCCGTAAGATTTTCCAAACTGTCGGCTGTGGTACGTTTAGCTCCCTGCTTGCTTTATTCGTCGACTTCCGCGGCTACGCGTGAAGCTTGCCCGCACGCTTTCAACCGTTCCTTCGCTCACTGCAGGCAGACCCGTTGATTTCCCCTTACAGAGGCATCCAGAAGCTTTAAACTGCGCATACCATCGCCGAATGGAGTTAGCAGTTGGTGGATCTTTGTTGAACTTCGTCCTGAAGTGTCGTTGCACTGTTATGACTGACTGATGTGAGTGCATTTCAAGCACAACATACGCTTTCTCGGCTCCTGTCGCCATTTTGTCTCACTGCGCTCTCGAGCGCTCTGGCGGCAGAAACCTGAAGTGCGGCTTCAGCCGAACAAAACTTTATGAGTTTTTCTACGTATCTGTAGTGTGTCGTGACCATATGTCAATGAATGGAGCTACAGTGAATTTATGAAATCGCTTCAGTCATTTGTAATAGCCCTGTATTCTCAATGCTTGTGTGTGTCACACACTGTTACTGTAGTGTTTTCCAGAAACTGTCACATCTTTGAAAGATAAAGTGTCTTACTTGATGCAACAAGCACATTATGTAGAATAATGATAGTTCGATGGGCCACAATTGTTACTTATATATTGTTTCCAAAGGTGCTTATGGTTCAGTGTGTGTTTACACCCACGTATTGTCTACATATGATCCCAACTACAAAGTTTGGGAGTAAGATGATCGCGAGGTTGCCACACGACAATAGTAATGTTCTCTCTCAACAATAATGTAATGCCAGCCCACAGCTAAACAGTAGTCTTGTGGTATGTAGCGGATACTTAACTTGGCTTGGAGGGTGTTTGCAACTATGGTTGCATAAGGTACCGATAGAGATTGGGCTTGAACTACCTTACTTACGACACTGCAAACCTCAGCAAGCAATTTTGCAGTATCTGTTGCCAAATACTTTGGGTTGCTCATCGTTTTCTATTTTGAAATGGGTGCGGGAACTAATCCTGGTCTGTCACTGAGTTCAAGTACAACTCTCACCACAACTAAAGGAATTGCTGATTTCTGAGTTTGTGTGTCATGTCTCCTTTCACAAAATATGGGTGTAGCCTGGCAGCTTTGTCAGAGTATGGCAGAGCTTGTTGCCTCACACCACTCCTTTTTGCCTCAGGTAGTGAGTATTGTACGTTTCCGTTTGCAGGCAACTGCCATGTTTATACTACATACTACAAAGTCAATGTTTCACTGCCCACACAGTGGATACACTAATTCTGAAATGTATGTATCATTGCAATTCATCTCATACAATTAATAAGTTAAATGTAATTTATAAAAGACTGTCAGTGAAAAACATGCTACATAAATATAAAGTTTTTAAAATTGTGTGTGTAAAGCATAATAACGTCACACTTTAATGGTATGTGATGATGTAAATTCAATGAGAACACACAATGCAGCATCATGAAGATGACCATTGTCAAAAAAGAGATTTTTTTTTTTTGTATGTTCTTTTATGATTTGCAAGTTTATTTCATTAATAAATGAAATACAGTAATTACGAAAATGAAAACTTTTATATTTACCCTAAAAGCAAATTTATGCAAATAACACAACAGATCAGAGCTCATAAATGGCTACAAAAACTAAAGGAAGACTGAATTCTTACTTATCCAGATGAACAAATCTGGTAGATTTTCATATTTAATAATTATCTGAGTAAAGTGTGTGTGTTTTATTTGTTTCTACTGCAAAGAAATATTTCCTGTTCACTTGTCTGATTAATTTGAAAATGGGACCTAGAAACAACCATTATCAAAAATAAGTAATAATTTTCACCAAGAGTAAGACAAAATGAAATGTTTAGCAAATATTTGTCCAAAAATATTGGCTATACAATTATCTGCAAAATAGCTTTTTAATAGTTATTAATAAGACATAATTATATGTCAAGACCTACTATTAGATAATTTTAGCTATTACACAAGTGTAACAACCAATGATTAAAGACTCGTAAATGAAATGAGACAATATAAACACTACATGACAAATTATGCTGTTAAGGAATTGTTAGCAAAAATATAACATGACTGATGCGTTCAAACAAGAGAACTAATTCACTTTGTTCACGAGACACTTTAGCCTCAGGAAATAAGCTGTTTGCAACAAATGAGCTAATGAACTTCAGTGTCAGGATAACAACTTCCTGTGATTTTGCTTGTCTGGTACCCAGTATAAAATAATATTGCAGTACACCAGGATTATGACTGCAGTCGTGCATAAAGATACCAAGAACATTCAAAAGGCAACCAGCACCTAGGATAGTGTCAGTTTGCTATTGTTGTTACTATTTCCTTTCCTTTGCTGTTTCTTGTTGCTTCTTATTGAGATTCTGCTGTTGTGCGAAGGTGTCATCATCTTCTTGTTCCATGTTTTTATGTGTAACTGGCAACACCATAGGGGCATGAAGTGAAATTGAACAATACAGTGTGATGGAGGATGACGATCCAAGTGCAGCAGGATCAACAGTGAGGCAATGTTTACGAGCCCACAGCAAAGATAAGGGTTCATGGTATCCTCTGATTCTGCCCCTCCACGATCGAGGTTTGCCATCACTGGCCACAACTTCTAAGGCTCCTCTGGCTACACCTGCGCGGCCAGATGGAATTGACTGTTGAGAAAGAAAATGAAAATGTTATTTAATTCATTCCCATGTAATGTGACATAGATACCAGAGATACAGCTGTGATTAGCTGCTTCTGTAGACTACATTAACAACTACATATCTTAAGTGGTAATAACTAATTTTGTTTAGAAAAGTGTTGATGCACTAGTTTAGTTCCTCTCATAGTTTGCAGCACTATACACCTGCTGTCCATCTCTGTCGCACCTCGCTTTTCAAAAGTGTTTCCGAAGAGTGAGTTAAAGCCTGATGTTCTTGAGTTGCAGTTCGCCTCACAATTTTCCCTGAATTATTGAGATAAGAGTCTCATGTCTTTTAGCTATTCTGGTGCATTCAGAGAGACTGTTAGGTTTTCTAGGCACTTTTATTCATAAATAAAACTAAATCAAAATGAAATATGTAGGCACCCAAATCTCAAACAAACTTAATAAATTTGTTTTTCCTAGCAAAGATATAAATATAATCTGTCAAAAGAACAAAAGCGATGTTGTTTTAAGTTTTTAATACACAAAGCAAAATTAGTATATCCTAGCCAAATCAATTCGCTATTAGTTTGTATTTGTAAAAGTAAGATTGCAGCACTTAATTCTGCCTCTGGTATACAATTCCGAAATACGTCTGTTACTGAGTTGGAAAGACTAACAGCACTATCTATTAGACCTTTGGGGTACTACAATGGGGATGGAGCACCTCCAGGCATACACCAATGCTGTGACCATCTCAAAAGATCTACTGCCACCTCTGTATTGTTAGCTGTAAATTGAGGAGTTCACAGCTTGGGGTACCATGATGTTGTCTATGCCTCTGGGTAGGATTACCCACGAACATGGGCCCAATGAGGAATGAAGGTGAATGAAGGGTAGCAAGTGCCTCGGGAAAAACAGTGTTAGCGATAGTCAGAATGGGTAGTATGAGCAGTCGTGAATTGCTTGATATCTGTAACATATCATGCAAGGGTAGGCTATGTTAGTTGTGGGTATCATGCAGCTTGATACTGTGTTCTGCTTTTCATAAAGAGGTCAGTCCAAATCCGTGCAGCAGCATGGTGAACTTGTATGTGTCAAGTTATGACCAAGTGCTAGGTTTTGTATCCTAGGGCCTTAAGCAAAGGTGTCACCTAGTGACAACACTCATCCTGTGTTGCCTAGGGTGACAGATGGAGGTCTGTCCTCAGCTGGATGTCTCCTGTGTAGCGAATGAAGTAGCCAAAGCCTCAGAGCATTTCCTTCGACTACTTGATTCTTTAGTTGATGTCGACTCCTGATGAATCAAAGATGTCCTGGTTTGTTCAGCAGTAGCCCCTTGAGTATTTCCACGGTGAGGCCTGCCTGTTGCTCTCTCCCTCCCACTCCGTCAGTGGGGCAGCGATGGAAACCTGTTTTTCTGCTGCGTGGGCTGGGATTTCGTGTGAGCTGTGAGTGCATTTTTTGCTGTTGATGGGACACTCCCGCCATTTCAGCAGCCAGGCTGCCATGAATGAGGTAATCTCTGCTGCTATGGTGGCTTTGAATGCTGCTGCTGCTGCCTTGACCACAGCTGACAGCAGCAGTTGCTGCCCTTCCTCTAGCGACTGGTCCCTCCTCCCCCCTGCCCCCAGCCACTCTCACGGGTGGGGTATTCTGGCCATGTGCGGGTGGTAGTTGGTATATCTGGTCACTCCTCGGTAGCTGCCTCTCCCCTCCCCCCCCCCCCCCCCCCCCCCCCCCCGCTCCCCCCTGACACACACACACACACACACACACACACAGAGACAATATTTCAGCTGTTTGCAGACAGAGGGAACACCTGATGTCTGCTCGTGTCTTGGGTGCAGTTGTCTGTTGACAACTTCCCCTTCGACGGCATTTCTTCTTTGCCATTGTCTTCAGGTTTGTGGCCTAGTTCTGACCATTGAAAGTTGGGTAGTTGCACCTGTTAGCAACATGTGGGCCACGAGAGGAAGCACATATTGCTGCCTCTTATCTTCCACTGTCACACATGGCCGCCTGAGCATTTTATGTAATGCAGGGCTTTAACGGCAATGCTTAGTCATGTGGCCTTCTTCCTGGCACTTTAAGCACTGCTACTATTGCTCCAGGCATAGAGGGAATGCTTCTGCTTTCATCAGGAAGCCTACTAGCTTCCACAGTGCAAAAGTTTGCCTGCCATTTGCTTGGCCATGGCAAACTACAGTGGCTTCCTCCTGTTTGTCCGGTTATGCCCACATCCCCAAACCCAGCATGCAACAGCCCTTCCTTCACTGCTGCCTAGTCACAGGTCCAAGGTCACCCATAGATGAGTGCCTTGGTAGACTTCTTGCACTGTCTTGGTAATGTCTTTTTCTTCTTTTGTCTCTCCACTATCTGGGTGCCCAAAGTGCTCTAGAGTGCACTGTGGTTGGCCTTGTTTGCCACTTGCAGTTCAATTGCAGCATTAGAGTCAATGGGCTTGATGTTGGCTTTGTCCCTGTAGCAGCCAGCAATCATATTGTATACCTTTGTCCATGATGTCCCTCTGCATTTAATATACAGAGGAGGGATGTGTGTGTGATCATCTTTTGTCATTCATCGCTAAGCAGACTATGAGTTGCATGACCAAAGGCCCCTTTGCTGCCATAGCTCTCTTCTCACCGCCTCATTGCCCATATTGTTGCACGAGAAACACGACAAAATTTGCTTTGTGTCATAAGAACAACGCTACAATTCTGCTTACATCTCACCACAGCACACATATGCTGTCTCAGGTCTTTGTCAGCCTCAGCAGCGTAGCATGCAGCAGCAGCAGCAGCAATGCGCTCGCTGTACTACAAAACTAGCACTACCATCTGTTGATTCTTTGCTGTACTACATTGTGATAATTAAACATGTGAACTATTAAGCTCAGCAGATAATTTTAGATATACTAGTATATGAGATCCAATTTTATGAAATATTGCCTACACGTTCATTGCCCTGAGCTACACTCAAGTTACCTGCAAAAACCCCCATGAAGATAGTTTTAAATAAAACTTTAAACAACTATATCATTTTTTTCCATGATCCGATTTTGATGCAATGAGGCAAAGTGCATGAAATCTGTCTAATAGTTTTGGAGATTAGCATGTTGAAATGGACATATGCCCAGCATTACAATTTTGTTGTTATTATAGAGCTAATTATTTCTGAAGAACAAGAGTTACGTACTGTATGCTTTGATGATTACTGGCACTGAACACTGATTCCTACTTTGTTTGTGACAATCTGCAACCTCAGACTCCAAATTTAGAGTAAATTTATGAAACATACAGCTAGTAAAATTTCCTTTAGAAGGCTACAAACTTCATGTCTGGAATGCCTTGTTAACTTTCACATCAGTATAGAAAAATCTACTGCAAGTGGTGTGCAGCAAAGAAAATTCCATGTAGAACTTTTTTCTTTCTGTTGTGGCTGCATACAATTGTGCTCATCTGAACAGATTTTTCTACTTGCCAAAAGTATAATTCAACAGCAAAGTACTTGGAAGTATAAAATTGCAACGTTTTTGGATAGGCACTTTGATGTGTTTTATTCTCTCCTTTCAACACCAGGCCTACTACTTACTTTTGCTGAATTTTTTAATTTTTTATTTATTTTTTTATTTTGAAACTTCATTATCTCAGAAGATTATTCCTTAACTCAATGGCAAGTTCATGTTAACAAAAGAAGCAGCAGTTTTTGTCTACACAGTAACACAATAAAAGATGCATAGCGTGTGGGTTTACCAATCTGCTGACTAAGAGGGTACATGTCAGAAATAGAACTTTGCAGTTTTATTGCATTGTGTCTATTAATTGTTTCTCTCTGGTATCTGAAAGTGTTATTAGTTTCAAATTTTACAGTATTAGTTAGGTGAAATGCAGGAATAAAAGTGGTAGGTTTATTACAAAACAAATATGGTGACGAAAGACACATACTCTAAACTGTAGATATGGGTTTTAACTGAACAGCACATAGAAGAATGTATCTATGAAACAGTAATTTGAGTCCAAGTCATTACAGTTAACAGATTTCACACCAGTGAAATTTCACATTACATTACACAACTCAATAATAATAATTTTTACTTAGTCTTAATTTGACATCAACTGTAAACTGCCTCACCTGAATTTTACAAGTAATCACACCTTACTGTAACATCAGTATTTGGTATTTAGTTGAAACAAAAACCTTTAAATTTTTATTATTTATCATGTAGCTGATATTTAATGAATTCTTCTCAGTAATGTGAGGATCTCATTTTTTAATGTACAGCATGAATTGCCTCTTTCCACACCATATAGATATCTTGTGCAAACCATTTTGTACTTCATGACAATCTTTTGATGACTTTACTACATTGTAAATGACAACATCATTTGCAAACAATCAAAGAGGACTGGTTACATAATCTCTCAAACAGCAAAGGGCCTATAACACTTTCTGGTGTGAAGCTAGATATCACTTCCATTTTAGTCAATGACTTTCCATCAGTTATTACAAACAGTGACCTCTTTGACAGGGACTCATGCATCCAGTCACAAAACTGAGACATTACTCCATACACACACTATCTGATTAGACAGCCACTTGCGAGGACCAATATCAAAAACCTTCTGGAAATCTGGAAACATGGAATCAACTTGAGAGCCCCTGTCAATCATACTCATTACTTCATGGGAATTGCAACTGATTTCTTTTAGGTATTTCATAACTGTCAAACACAGTATGTGTTCCAAAATCTTACAGCATTGCTAAGTATGTAGCTATTGCACAGTGCACTCTGAAAGGAACCTCACTGGTATACAATCAGCACAAGAAGACTAGCCTTCATTAAATGGCTTGAATTGCTTGACTACACCAAGAGTATTTACTTTTAAGTTACTTATGGTGGCAGCTACTTTTGATTTGAATTCTGAAATATTTAATGCATCTTCTTTGGTGAAGAAAGTTTGAAAAATGAAGTTCAGTCACTCTTCTGTAGTGGCCTGTCATCAGCACCAGTACCATTGCCACAGCACAGTGAAGTTAATGATTGTGCTGTTGGTGTACATTACATGTGATTAAAATCTCTCCAAATGTTCTACCAAATTTCAAGACAGAGTGTCATTGTGTAAGCTATTAAAAGCATCTCGCACTTAAGTCCAAGCTGATTTTGGAGCTTATGTAAAACAACATCAATCTTCAAAATTTTTCTTTCTATTAAATCTTGCATGTTATTTCATCGCATCTGCAAAAGCGTCCTGAACTGCTTTGTGGATGATGGGGGACCTGTGCAGTTTCTCTTAATTTACTGGATATGAACCTCTCAACTGCCATCAGTACTACTACTTTGAATCTAAGCCACATCTACTCAACACTTATGTAGTTAATTCGGGAGGGACAGAGACTCTCTCTTGTCGAGCCATCAGGCAAATTCTTATCCTTTTTTAATAGTTATATTTTGCATTAATTTTAGATAGATTTGGATGTTACAATATTCAGTCTGTATGGAACCACCTTGTGGGCATGTGGGGCGGCAGGTTTTATTAAGAAGAGGAGTTGGTTGTATAGTAGTTGTATATTACGCTGTCTTTCTCACGCGAGGCTGGCAACTAATTTTGTGGTCAGCCAGAAAGTGATGGAGAACATACTGACCTTAGTTCCCAGTCTGCATGGCCACATTCTGGTCCAGCCCACTGAAAGAAATGTTTCTATTTTCCTTCTACTTAGTGGGATCAGGACTATGATTATAAATGAAAGTACAAAGTTCTATTCAAACATATATTGAGTTAAGTATCTCTCAGACAACACTTTGAAAATCACAAATCTTCCTATTCTTAACAGCACAACTAGCAATTCATAGGCGACTTCTATGGCACGTTCCTATCAAATTCTCTTACGCCTTGACTAATAATACTCAAATGAATGCTACATTGGAACAATAAGAGAGAAGGAAAGTTGCTACTCACCATATAGCAGAGATGCTGAACCGCGACAGGCATGATAAAAAGATTGACACAAACATAGCTTTCGGCCATTAAGGCCTTTGTCAGCAGAAGACAGACAGACAGACAGACAGACAGACACACACACACACACACACACACACACACACACACACACACACAGAGAGTCTCAAGTGAAGTGTTGCAGTTTAGACGGAGGGTAGGAGAGAAGATGCAGAGGGGGGAGGGGGTAAGTAGCGGAAAGGAGACAAATAAAAATAAAAGAAATTAAAAGACTGGGTGTGGCAGTGAAATGACGGCTGTGTGTGCTGGAATGGGAACAGGGAGGGGACTGGATGGGTGAGGACAGTGGCTAACGAAGGTTGAGGCCAGGAGGGTTATGGGAATGTAGCATATATTGTAGGGAAAGTTCCCACCTGTGCAATTCAGAAAAGCTGGTGTTGGTGGGAAGGATCCATATGGCACAGGCTGTCAAGCAGTCATTGAGATGAGGGGTATCATGTTAGGCAGCATGTTCAGAAACAGGGTGGTCCACTTTTCTTTTGGCCACAGTTTGTCAGTGGCTGTTCATGCGGACAGACAGCTTGTTGGTTGTCATCCCAACATAGAATGCAGCACAGTGGTTGCAGCTTAGCTTGTAGATCACATGACTGGTTTCACAGGTAGCCCTGCCTTTGATGTGATAGGTAATGTTAGTGACTGGACTGGAGTAGGTGGTGGTAGGAGGCTGTATGGGACAGGTCTTGCATCTAGGTCTATTACAGGGGTATGAGCCATGAGGTAAGGGATTGGGAGCAGGGGTTGTGTAAGTATGGACGAGTATACTGTGTAGGCTTGGTGGACAGCGGAATACCACGGTAGGAGGGGTGGGAAGGATAATGGGTAGGACATTTCTCATTTCAGGGCACAACAAGAGGTAGTCCAAAAACTGGCAGAGAATGTAATTCAGTTGCTCCAGTCCCGGATGGTACTGACAAGGGAACCTCCCCATCGCACCCCCCTCAGATTTAGTTATAAGTTGGCACAGTGGATAGGCCTTGATAAACTGAACACAGATCAATTGAGAAAACAGGAAGAAATTGTGTGGAACTGTGAAAAAATAAGCGAAATATACAAACTGAGTAGTCCATGGGCCACATAGGCAACATCATGGACCATATGAACTCAGGAGCGCCGTGGTAGTGTGAGCAGCTGCAGAACGAGAGGTCCTTGGTCGGAGTCTTCCCTGGAGTGAAAATTTTACTTTCTTTATTTTTGCATAGTTATTATCTGTCCGTTCGTTCATTGACGTCTCTGTTCACTGTAATAAGTTTAGTGTCTGTGTTTTGCGACCGCATCGCAAAACCGTGCGATTAGTAGACGAAAGGACGTGCCTCTCCAATGGGAACCGAAAACATTTGATCGCAAGGTCATAGGTCAACCGATTCCTCCTGAGGAAAACACATCTGATATATTCTATACGACACTGGTGACGGCATGTGCGTCACATGACAGGAATATGTTGTCGACCCACCTAACTTGTACACTTGGCGAATGGGTAAAAAGATTCTTCTACCTTGCCCGATTTAGGTTTTCTTGTGGATGTGATAATCACTCCCAAAAAAGTGATGAAAACATAAGAGTTTGTCACATAAACTGAAAATAAAAAATTAAACTTTTCACTCGATGGAAGATTTGAACCAAGGACCTTTTGTTCCGCAGCTGCTCACGTTACCACGAGACCACGGCGCTCCTGCGTTCCGATTGTCCTTGATGTTACCTATCTGCCCATGAACAACTCAGTTTGTATATTTTGCTTATTTTTTCACAGTTCCACACAACTTCTTCCTGTTTTCTCAATTGATCTGTGTTCAGTTTATCAAGGCCTATCCACTGTGCCAACTTATAACTAAATCTGAGGGGGGTGCGATGGGGAGGTTCCCTTGTGAGTTACGAGGGGAATGCTCCTCTGTGGCCCGACTGTGGGACTTTGGGAGGTGGTGGGAGACTGGAAAGATAAGGCATGGGAGATTTGCTTTTGTACAAGGATGGGAGGATAATTACGGTCAGTGAATGCTTCAGTGAGACCCTCGGTATATTTAGAGAGGGACTGATCGTCACTGCAGATGCGACGACCAGGGGTGGCTAGGCTGTACGGAAGGGACTTCTTGGTATGAAATGGGTGGCAGCTGTCAAAGTGGAGGTATTGCTGATGGTTAGCAGGTTTGATATGGATGGAGGTACTGATGTAGCAATCTCTGAGGTGGAGGTCAACTTCTAGGAAGGTAGCTTGTTGGGTTGAGTAGTACCAGGTGAAGCAAATGGGGGAGAAGTTGTTGAGGTTCTGGAGGAATGTGAATAAGGTGTCCTCACCTACAATCCAGACAGCAAAGATGTCATGAATGAATCTGAACCAGGTGAGGGGTTTAGGATTCTAGATTTTTAGGAAGGATTCCTCTAGATGGTCCATGAATAGGTTAGCATAGGATGGTGCCATGCGGGTGCCCATAGCTGTACTGCAGATTTGTTTGTAGGTAATGCCTTCAAAGGAGAAGTAAATCTGTGTGAGGATAAGGTTGGTCATGGAGACTAGGAAGGAGGTTGTTGGTTTGGAATCCATAGGGCATCTGGAAAGGTAGTGTTTGATAACAGTAAGGCCATGGGCATTATAAATGTTAGTGTACAGAGAGGAGGCATCAATAGTGATGAGCAGGGCACCATATGGTAAAGGGAGAGGAACTGTGGAGAGTTGGTCAAGGAAGTGGTTGGTATCTTTTATATAGGAGGATAGGTTCTGGGTAATAGGTTGAAGGTTTAGGTCTACGAACGCAGAGATTCTCTCAGTGGGGGCACAGTAACCGGCCACAATGGGGCGTCCTGGGTGGTTGGGTCTATGGAATTTAGGAAGCATGTAGAAGGTGGGAGTGCGGGGAGTGGTTGGGGTAAGTAGAGAGGTGGACTCTGGGGAGAGGTTCTGGGATGGGCCTAAGGATTTGAGTAGTGACTGGAGATCCTGCTGCATTGCTGGAATGGGATCACTGTGGTATGGTTTGTAGGTGGAAGTATCTGACAGCTGACGGAGTCCTTCTGCCACGTAATCCTTGTGGTTCAAAACTACAGTGGTGGAGCCTTTGTCTGCAGGTAGGATTATAAGATCTCGTCCATCCTCCCAATCCCTTACCTCCTGGCTCATACCCTTGTAACAGACCTAGATGCAAGACCTGTCCCATACATCCTCCTGCCACCACCTACTCCAGTCCAGTCACTAACATTACCTATCACATCAAAGGCAGGGCTACCTGTGAAACCAGTCGTGATCTACAAGCTAAGCTGCAACCACTGTGCTGCATTCTATGTTGGCATGATAACCAACAAGCTGTCTGTCTGCGTGAACAGCCACCAACAACAGCTGAATGCGCTGGCAAACATGATACCCCTCATCTCAATGACTGCTTCACAGCCTGTGCCACATGGATCCTTCCCACCAATACCAGCTTTTCTGAATTGCGCAGGTGGGAACTTTCTCGACAATACATCCTACATTCCCATAACCCTCCTGGCCTCAACCTTCGTTAGTCACGGTCCTCACCCATCCAGCCCCCTCCCTGTTCCCATTCCAGCACACACAGCCGTCATTTCACTGCCACACCCAGTCTTATAATGTCTTTTATTTTTATTTCTCTCCTTTCCGCTACTTACCCCCTCCCCTCTCCGCACCTTCTCCCCTACCCTCCATCTAAACTGCAACACTTCGTTGTCCATCACTCCCACGGTACTATCCCTCCCCCTCCCTGCCCCAGCCTCCTCCTTACCCCCACTCAGTCGCCACTCCCATCATGCACTGGTGCTGCTGCTCGCATAGTAGTTTCTGCTCTCTGAGACTGCATATGTGTGAGCAAGTTGCGTTTGCGTGCGTGCGTGTGTGTGTGTGTGTGTGTGTGTGTGTGTGTGTGTGTGTGTGTGTGTGTACTGCTGACAAAGGCCTTAATGGCTGGAAGCTATGTTTGTGTGAATCTTTTTATCGTGCCTATCGCGGCTCAACATCCCCGCTATATGGTGAGTAGCAACTTTCCTTCTCTCTTATTGTTACATTCCATCCTGGATTTTCCGTTGTTTGATGAAATGAATGTTCGAAATAAATGCTTGCCATAAAAGTGGAAATAATAGTCACCATTCGCCACGCGGATATGTAATTATCCCAGATGGCGCACTAACAGTTCCTTTGGAGAATTCTAAGTGATCCAGAACAGTGTAAGTCCTTGTGAGTCCACTACTAGTTATTACCACAAATACGCGATTTGTCACAGTCTATTTCTGACGTCATCCAAGGCAGAGCGTGATCCGACGATAACAGATGTGGATCTTACAGTGGCTGAGTGTGAAGTGAACCTCTCCTGCCTCTCGGGCTGTATTTATATCTATGTCGCAACACACAGCTGAGGGAACATCTGTTGTCCACTGCCGTAACACATGGCAGCAGCCTCAAATGACCGCTTTCTCGGACACATAATCTTTAATAACATAGTTATGAATTAATTTAGAACCTTTTTAATTTTTTCGTGTATTTAGATAAGTTGTTTGAAAGCACAGAAAAAGTTTCAGATTGTTTGAATAAAAGCTTTGCCTTCTAGTGTTTTTATAGTGGAACTAGTGGTAGATTGTAACCTCTGAACCTTACCTTTACTAGAACCTGTATTAGCTGTTATTAATAGAACAACTCTAAAATTTGGTATAGCTCTATTATTTAGTAGGTTTTAACATGTGCTGTAACCGAAATTCTTTACCATTAAAATTACTGGTACTTAATCTACTACAAATGGGTATATTTTAGTTACAAATTTGGTTTTCACTTAATTACTCAAAAACTAGAACAGGTAGCTTAACATGGTCTCTCAGTAATTATTTTTAGGGTGAACTGAAGCATAAAACAAAATTTTATGTTTCGAAGTCCAGTTTTTAGCACCTTCAATTTTTTTAAAAATATTGATTCCGGTCGTAATTTTCGTTCTGTAGCTTTGAAATTTGCCACTTATTTATGAGCTCCATGGGCATATTCTGACCAAATTCTGGCTTTCTAGGTTTATTATTTAACGCCACCTTTTTCATAAAACTGCATTTTTGCAGAAACTATCAAGTCCCGGTATATTAAGACTTGATATTTGAAACGTTATTACATTAAGGGGAGACGGAAGGCAAGTAGGCTTCAAAAATTCAATTTTTAGATTTTAGCATATTTGAAATGCCTGGTCTTTCCTGTGTGAAACAGTTTTTGTTTTATATAAATATGAAAAATTTTTTAATAAGGTATGATGGTTTTCCTGACACCCTGTGCAATCTGTGGACGGTGACAGCAAGGCTTATGACCGGGTATGTGCAGAACAACCCTATGGTTCTAATGTCACAATTTCTAAATTAGAGTGCATTGGGTATGTCCAGAAGAGGATGGGGTCCAGGTTGACAAGATTATTGAAAGAAAAGTCAAAAACAGTATTGGAAGATGGTAAGAAGACAGGTGGTAAAGGTCGCTTGACAAATGTTGAAATAGATAGATTACAGAATTATTATGGCTTGGCCATAAGAAGAAATGTAGGGAATCCAGAAAACATGAAAAAAGCTGTATGGGCTATCTTTTTCCATAAGCTTTCCACAAATGAAAATCTAGTGTGTGGTCTTTGCCCAAATGATCCGGACACTTAGTGCACGTACAGGAGAAGTGTCAGATACGACTACAAAAATTCTTTACCTGCATCACTAATGAATGAAATTAAACCCATATTTAGAGACCTTTGTAAAGATACCTTGTTGAAGAAATGTCTTCATGGGAAAACCCAAAATTTAAATGAATTTGTGAATTCTGTCATTTGGGACCAGTTACCAAAAACAGTATTTGTGAAATACTGCAAAATCCTTGGTGCAAATAGATATAGAGAGAATCTGCAAAAGCAGATATTGTTAAGTTAAAATGCACAAAAGAAGATCAGTATGATTCAGATGATGCTCAGTATGGTGCAGGAAAATATTAGTGGTAAGTAATTCTCATCAATAACTGTAGTACAATTGTAATATTAAACTTTAAATTGATTTTTCTCAAAACTAAATTTTTTTATTACTTTTAGGTACCATTATTTGATAAACTAATGTGGTTAGAAACATGAAATTTGGTCAATTTGTACTGCAGATGGTAATAAGTTATTACAAGTAAATTGAGAGCCACCAAACAATCAGAAACTGTTTTATAATAATTAATATAAAAAAAGTAAAATTTTACTAGTGAAAGAATAATTTTTTTTCTTCAAAACCATAAGAGGTATTACGTTCATTTTACTTGTGTGTGTGTGTGTGTGTGTGTGTGTGTGTGTGTGTGTGTATATATATATATATATATATATATATATATACACACACACAAAGAGGGTCTTTAAATATGTCTGTATATGTGTGGATGGATATGGGTGTGTGTGCGAGTGTATACCTGTCCTTTTTTCCCCCTAAGGTAAGCCTTTCCGCTCCCGGGATTGGAATGACTCCTTACCCTCACCCTTAAAACCCACTTCCTTCCGTCTTTCCCTCTCCTTCCCTCTTTCCTGATGAGGCAGCAGTTTGTTGCGAAAGCTTGAATTTTGTGTGTGTGTTTGTTTGTGTTTGTTTGCGTGTCTATCGACCTGCCAGCGCTTTCGTTCGGTAAGTCACCTCATCTTTGTTTTTATATATATATATATATATATATATATATATATATATATATATATATATATATATATATATATATATGATTGAATATAATAGAGGGAAACATTCCATATATATATATATATCTTTAAAAACAAAGATGATGTGACTTACCAAACGAAAGCGCTGGCACGTCGATAGACACACAAACAAACACAAACATACACACAAAATTCAAGCTTTCGCAACAAACTGTTGCCTCATCAGGAAAGAGGATATATCGACCTGCCAGCGCTTTCGTTCGGTAAGTCACATCATCTTTGTTTTTTTATATATATATATATATATATATATATATATATATATATATATATATACACACAGTAAAAATTTCATTGTTTTATCACATAGTTATTTTGAAAAGTGTAACTATTCAGGGGTAAAATAGCATTGGCAGAATAGGGATAAAAATTGCCCTCCATATCCCCTTAAAATGTACTTTAACAAAGTTTTAAATGTAAATTTTGACTTTTAATTTTATACTTAATTGTTGTGCAATACTTGCGCGCTACCAGACGTATTAAGGTAACGTGGTGCTACTGGCAGAAAACTGGGTAAGTCCCAGCACATTCATTTGCATCTGTATCACACACACAATACAGTGCTTGTTTTGCTTCAGACACTAATTCCTGTACCCATCATCATGCACTGTATTTGCTCAAGATTGATTGTCGTCAAGACAACTAGTATTTTTTTTTTATTGCAACCATTTACACATTGTGTGTGCTCCTGAACTAACTGCTCAAAATAATATTCAGTACCATTTCAGATGATGTTTTGTGCCTCCCACCAACATTAAATATGTATTTTCCACCAACTTCTCATCGGTATATTGAAGTTACCTGCAACTATGATATAATGAGTCAGCTAACTATTTGAAATGAGACCCCCAATTTTCCTTGAACCCTTCAGTACCTATGTCATTTGAGCCAGAGTGTCAGATTGTCGAGTATAACCGACTTCAATTTCAGTACAAGATAAACTACTTCTAACAGCAATGAAAACACCGCCGCCTTGGTGAAAACTGAATTTACCTCTGGTTTTAGCCAGCTTTCAGAGCCTATAACTATGTCTGTTTCAATGCTTCCTATGAGTGCTTGGAGCTGTGGTTCTTTCCAAACACAGTTCACACTTTACAACTATAATACCAATAATTCCTACCGTTGGGTCAGCTTATAGGTATACCCTTTGCCAGTGTCCAACATGCACTCTTTGACACTGAACCGTTTTTTTTTCATACTTCTGCAATCTTGTAACCTAAAAAAACCATCAACTCCACTCCACACAGCAACCACTGTGTAGTCACTGCTTGTGTGTAATGAGCCTAAGATCTATTAAGCAGATCCTGACACCCCTCCACCCTACAGTGTAAATCAAGGCAGCTGCAGCCTGTACATTAGCAGACCTGTTCAGCCTCTACTTCAGATCCTCTGTACCACAGGTCCACAGTTGGACTTGCCAGTGATCCTGCAGATGGTGATCTCCAACTTCATCTTGAAAGCAAGAACGGCTCTCTTTACTACTTCAGGGAGCTGCAAGAAACCAGAAAGTATATCTTCCAATGCAAAGTGATCATTAGCACCAGCATGAATCACACCCCCCAGGTGGCTGCACCCTGTGCTCTTCATGGCACTCAGAATGACCCATTCCACATCTAGATGACTCTCTCCAGTATGCACACAGACTATCTGGAGATGTGAGAAAATGGTCACCAACTAAGCCTGCATCAGAACATAGCATTCAGACAGTCCCCATCCATATTAAGAACTGTGGAAATCTCTACTACAGAAACAGGAGAAATTTGTGAACGTTAATTGTGAAAGCAGGCCAAACTAAATAAGTAGCTCACTTCTTGTTAGAACTCTCCTATTGCTGCTACTGGGGAGCAAAGACTAATGAATGAGTGACCTGCCAATTCACAATGTCTTCTCTGTTTCTCTTTTCATAGAAAAACATTATTCAGTATACTGAAGTACACTCTTCTCTAGTACACACACAAATGAGCAACTGTGCTTTACAAAGCTTTGGACCTTGGTAAAATCATCCATTGAATCTAAGACAACTGCTTGAATGATGGCACTGAAATGGAAGATTATAAAAATGAAGGCAGAAATAATTATGTCATTCAAAACTGCTTAACCAACAAATCATCATGCCATTTCTATTTTATATTATCAAATGATAAAAAAATGACAGATACAGAAATGAAAACTGGACAGTATTAAAAAAAACTCTCATGGAATGTGTGAGAGCAGTGCATATTTCCTCATACTTTTTCTATTTGGGTCTAACAATGATTTTGTTTTATTACCGAAACTGAATTGAAAAAAATGTTCTACATCTACATGGATATTCTGCAAATCACATTTAAGTGCCTGGCAGAGGGTTCATCAAACCACCTTCACAAATCTCTATTATTCCAATCTTGTATAGCGTGTGGAAAGAATGAACACCTGTATCTTTCCACACGAACTGTGATTTCCCTTATTTTATCTTGGTGATCGTTCCTCCCTATGTAGGTCAGTGCCAACAAAATACTTTCACATTCGGAGGAGAAAGTTGGTGATTGGAATTGCGTGAGAAGATTCCGTCGCAACCAAAAAAGCCTTTCTTTTAATGATGTCCAGCCCAAATCCTGTATCATTTCTGTGACACTTTCTCCCATATTTCGTGATAATACAAAATGTGCTGCCTTTCCTTGAATTTTTTCTATGTACTCCATCAGTCCTATCTGGTAAGGATCCCACACTGCGCAGCAGTATTCTAAAAGAGGACGGACAAGCGTAGTGTAGGCAGTCTTCTTAGTAGGTGTTTCCCTGTTATTACTTAACCAATGTTGTCAGAGAAAGTTTTATTATTGTAAAATTTAACATCTATTTCGTATAAGATAAGTGAGTCTAAGAATTAATAGCTGATCAACACTGCAGTATTCCTTGTCAGTACTGTAGGTAACATTTAAACAGGAGATAAAACACTCTCCTGAACTACCTGGGAAAGCAGAAAACTACTTTCTGTAACAGTTGCCTGTACATAGGTAGGATTCCATGTTAGTGTGTTCTCGAATTCTCTGATATGGCACACTATCAAAAGTATTTGATACAACCTTAATTTAGGTATTGAGCCTGGAACTTCGCACTGGTCCCCCCTCTCTCCATGTATAACTAATTCCTTTCTATTAATTGTACTATAATACCAACACATTGCCATGTGGAGGCACTTAGTCAATTTCTGTGACTTACAGAGAGGTTGTGATAAGTGTAGAGAATCTTCCTTTTAACATTTCACTTTACATATTTTCATTTAAGATACTTCTTATATTTTGGGATAATACAAAATCCAGAAGCATTTTTCATTTTAGTCTTGTTCAAGCTGTACTCCTTTGCTTTTCTAGTATTTATCTCAAATATTAGCTTTTTCTAAAACCACCTGCTCTTAAAAATCACTGAGGTTCAGCTGATAGTACACTGGTTACACAGAGTCCTTCCTCCTATTAGCCACATCAGTTGTCTCTTGCCAGGACCAATTGTTTGTGTATGATGCCACCAACAGAATGACAGTGTACCTTTCCCAATCATGTGTCATCTGTAAGAAGCAGATTTTTAGGTAAATAAATATTTTTTTACTTATAGATAAAAAGCTGTAACTAAGACAGAAATTCCCGAAGCAGCCCACTTCAGTAATATATTTTTGCAATGTATAAGTAAATATATATTTTAAATAATATTGCTAAAACACGATTTGTCACTTTCCCTTCTTAGAATTTTTAAGTTAACAGAAAATCTAATAATTTTTGTATTATGAGAACACAATTTGAATGAGCTTCATTCATAAATGTACTGCATAGTGACTGACCTCCACTACATGTGCCTGTCTCGCTATCTAAAAGGGGAATCCCTTATTTATGATGTGGGTGGGTGACTCAATATACGCAACAATTTCCAGTCGTTGCCCATGTCTTGTTTAAAGTGGAGGATTATACAGTATATTAATGAAATGATTGGTGATATAATGCAGTAAATAAAGTCAAGTGTTCACACTCTTTTGTAACATGTAATGGAAGGATACTATTCAGTCAAAAATGTGGGATCAGTAAATGTAGACTAGCAATCTGAAGTCTTGCAGTGTTTAGCATGTAGTAAACATAGAATGTCCACTTCATGTAGAACAACCAGACAAGTTCTTTTAGGTGACGCAGCTTTCTCTTCACATATCCTAATTTAAAAAAGTTCCAAATATTATGCAGATTTATCCAAAACTTTTCTTTCATGTGATATTTCTTTAGTGAAGAGTCCGGTGCTCAGGAATTTTCTTACAAAACACGTAAATTATGGAACACCAGAAGAATCAACATTAAGAAAACTGTATGTGCCTGACTGTTATGAAGAAATGCTTTATGAAAATAGAAAAATATGAAATGGCATGGGATAAGCATTGACAAATGATCAGACTCTGCTAGTAGGAAAGTAGGAAATGTTGTGGCAGGTGTACTAGAAAACAATGAAATATTTTCCAAGCAGAGTTTTCTATCAGCATGTAAAGAAACATCAGCATCAAATCATATAACAATGCCTTGCTTATTCATCTTCAGTTATGGTGGAATGGGGTGAAATTCGATAGTATTTTACTCTTGTTTAGAAGTGCTGCTTCTTTTAAGAAGAAAAGTAACCAAAGGCCTTTCTGTAAACTTACCGCACAAAATATGTGCGACTCGTCTAGTACATGGTTTACATAGAGCATGTGAGCAGATATGTACATCATATTCTGAAGTGACTAGAGCCAAAACTCCAGATCTTGCACTTCCAATAAAACCCACTGGGGACATATATCTAACTGAGGAGAAACACGTATGGGGCTCCCCAAGGTTTAATATTAGGACCATTATTGTTCCTCGTATATGTAAACAATCTTCCGTCTAGTATACGACAAGCAGAATTAGTTCTTTTTGCAGATAACATTAGTATTGTAATAAAACCAAGCACCTGTACAGATCATAGAATGAAGGCTTTGATGACTGGATGACATAGCTGTTGGTAAACCTTTCAGAACGTAAGGTCGTGGTCCAAGAAACTCTTCTGTTCATGACGTTTCATCCAGGAATGTCGCTGGACATCCTCAGAGGCACTCTCGGATGTTGGACCGATCAGTCAGCAAGACTCAGCAGAGGAGCGCCTCTGAGGATGTCCAGCGCAGTCCCGGATGAAACTTCAGGAACGGAAGAGCTTCTTGGACCACAACCATACATCCCAAAAGGTTTACCAGCAGCATCTGTACAGAAACAGAAGAAATGGTAAACAAAGTTCTTAAAAGTATCACTGGCTGGTTTTTTGTGAATGGTCTTACCCTCAATTTTAAAAAAGACGCAACAATTCAGTTCTGCACGTCTAGAGCTACTGCACCAACGATAAGTATAACACATGGTGCAGAAATAATAAATAGGGTGGAAACTTCTTTTTTTTAAAAAAAAGGAACTCCTAAAACAACTCACTTCATCCACATTTGCACAGAGAACCATTGCAAATCTTGGGGAGAGAAGAGAAATCATATTTTCATTCAATAATGTCGTACAGAATAATGTTCTGGAGTAACTCATCTTTAAGAAAGGAAGTCTTCATTGCGCAAATATGTGCTGTAAGAATAATAAGTTGTGCTAATCGATGATTTCAGGAATTGCGCATTCTGCTTCACAGTATGTTTATTCCCTCATGAATTTTGTTGTAAATAATCCACTAAGCTCAAAAGGAACAATGTGGTTCATAATTAAAATAGCAGAAGGAAAAATGACATTCATTACCCCATATTACGGTTGTGTTTAATACAAAAAGGGGTGCACAAATCTATGACAAAAATGTTTGGTCACTTACCCAGACATATAAAATGTCTGACAGACAGCAAAATAAAATTTGATAACAAACTGAGAACATTTCTCCTCTCGTTCTGTAGAAGGATTTCTATTACTGTAATGCGCTAAAAGTGGCAGGTTGGAATTACTTTTTTTGTAACAAACTGATTTACGGTGTGAATGTAAAATGACTTATGCTACTCCATTACAATCTATCGTGCAAAATGATCCATGGAACATGTAAATAGCTGAAATTGTTTACCCTATGTGCAGAAAACTATACACTATAAAATATAGAACAAGTTAGGACCATAAATGTGAACAAGTGTTACAACTTTTAGTCCCTCAATAATGAGAAAGCCCAGAAGAGACTTAGATTAGTGGACTCTGATATTTTATTTTTGTCACTACTGCTGGGGGGGGGGGGGGAATAGAGACTTATCTTTATAACTACGGGCCAGCCACAGTGTTCCAAATGGTCCATGAGCCAATGTAAACTGAGGCTCAGTCTGTCTCCCCTTTGATTGATCCTTCTCGGAAGTACTTCGCACAGTGTGACACGTCATTTAGTGTTGCAGGGTGGTACATTTTGGTCAGCACAACTTTTTCAGTTTAGAGAATCGTTGTGTGAATGCTGTTTACCCTTCGCTATTTGTTTGCGATATGACTGGTCTAATAGATGTTTGCCTAAAAAGGGCCTGTTCAAGCTGTTGGAGGCTCTGCAACACTGTGGGGCATATGCAGTTGGAGTGATATGGGACCACCGTTACATCTAGATGAGACTCTGACAGGTGACACATAAGTAAGCATCCTGTCTGATCACCTGCATCCTGTGCATTCCAACAGAATTGTGCAATTCCAACAAGACAAAGCAACAACCCACACTTCTAAAATTGCTACGGAGTGGCTCCAGGAACACACTTATGAGTTTAATCACTTCCGCTGGCCACAAAACTCCCCAGACATGACCATTATTGAGCATATCTGGGATGCCTTGCAATGTGTTGCTCAGAAGAGATCTCCACCCCTTGTACTCTTACAGATTTATTGACAGGCCTGCAGACGTTAGTCATTTATTGACAGCCCTGGAGACATTAGTTGAGTCCATTCCATGTCGTGTTGCAGCACTTCTGCATGCTCGTGGGGGCTTTGCAGTGTAGAAGAGATGGATGAGAATTGTCAGTATCTATTATGCAACTACATAATCAATGGCTACTGCAAATTTGCTATGGAATGACATAACAGTACATGCAGAAAGAGTTTGAAGATTCAGTTGACAATGAAAGAACAAAAAATTACAATGATTGCTAGATGGGATTCATTATTATTTACATCAAGAAAGATTTTGTGCTATTTTTGCATGCATGGAACATGCGAAGATTTTAATTAATTGATTAATTAATTAATTTGCAAAGTATGTTGGCTAAGTCAAGGGCCATGCCTGGAATGATTTAAAACTCGCTGATGTTGAATTAATGAAGAGCAAACCAGTGTGGGAAAGAAAATTACAACATTCAGAGTCATTTGCAGGCCTCGCATTGTAAGTGGACTTGATTGCACATTGTCCCCAGTAAGACACAGCTAACTGAGAAACAGCTAATTTCTGATTTGATGGGGATGTATTTAAAAAGAAAATCACATTGTGGAAGGGACAAATTCTGACAAAAAAATACTGTCCATTTCTCTAAGTACAATGGTGTTAAAGAAAAAGAGAGGCTTGAAGAATTCATTGTGACTCTGAAAGAATTACAAGGATAATTTTCTGAACATTTTGAGGACAATAGCCATCTTACACTCATTTTCAAGACCATTAGCCATTTCAGTTGAAAGTGTCCCCAAGCATGTGCAGATGTTTACTGATTGATCTGCAGTGTTACTCCCATTTTAATGGCAAATCCTTTTACATTAAAACTGTCCAGGATTTCTGCATTGCTTTCCTCATGTACAGTTTCCACATCTCCATAACGAGGTTATAAAAGTGCTACAATATTATGATCAACATTTGTATGTTTGTGAAAGATCTTTTTCTGATCATGATACTAAATAAGTCATTATCACATGGCAAACTGGCAGCGAAAATCTTGAATTGTCCACGTCTCTCTGTATGGTAACAGTTTATACCACATAAAAATTATCTTACATTTCTTCCTCGTTTTTCTTGTGATTTACATTGTTGAGAAATGTGAAATATAAAACCAAGTCATATGCAGTGTGATTGCATTGCCATTTAATTGCAGCACATACACAATTTATTCCTCATGTTGCACGAGACCATTGCAGGACTGATGAACATAGCATAGCTCTTGACCCGGATAAAGTTAAACGTTTTTTCATGGACAATGTAAGTAATATTAGGAACAAAATTGTGGCAAAGTTCTCAAACTCCAAGAGCATGGACTACTCTTGCTTGTCCAATTACATAATTAAAAAAAAACAGTGCATATAATTAGTGAACCTTTGGCCTCTCTGTTTAATAGGTGTCTAGAGTTTGGAGTCTATCCTACAACTCTAAAAATATCGAAAGTTATCCCAATGTATAAAAAAGGGGACAAACATGATCTCAAAAATTACCAACCAGTTTCAATAGTTCCCATTTTCTCGAAAATATTTGAATCTCTTATTTATAACCAACTAAACTACTACTTTGAGTCACATAACTTACTCTCTAATAGTCAATTTGGCTTCTGCAAGGGAAGAAATACCATCACTGCTGTTCTTTCAATTGTGAATGAAGTACTAACAACCTTTGAGAATAAAAATAAAGCCTTTTATGTGATTTAAGTAAGGCATTTGACTGCATTTCTCATAATATCTTACTTGCTAAACTCAAATTCTATGGTGTACAAGACTCTGCATCGGCAGTAATTGAATCATACCTAAACAACAGGAAGCAGTTTGCCTCTGTCAGAAACAAAGGCTCACAATTGCTAGAAGTTAAAACAGGAGTCCCACAAGGTTCTGTCCTTGGGCCCTTCTTTTTATAATTGCAGTCAATGATTTACCCCATTGTATCCCCAATACTGTTATTTGTTATGCTGATGACACAACTTTGCTTGCTCAGCATGAACAGTTCTGCAAGATATGATGCAAGATGGCCTGGAAGCAGCGCTAAATTGGTTCTCATCAAATACACTACTTTGCAATCCTGATAAAAAGCAACAGATTATACTAGGATTGTCAAAAGAGGTAGAGGTGAAAGCAGTTAAAATTCTAGGAATTCATGTAGACTAAGTTAACGTGGGAAACACACATCAACCATACCTGCACAAAATTGTCTCGAGTTATGTATTTAATGTGGAAACTGAGAAGCCTGGTGACAAAAGAATATTTAAGAGTTATTTATTTTGGACTCTTTCAGTCACATATAGAGTATGGACTGCTGATATGGGGACACTCTCTTCACATCACTTAAGTTCTAAAAATTCAGAAGAAAGTGATACGGGCAATGAGCAATTCTGGTAGATCAGAGCACTGCCGGCCACTGTTCATTCAGCTGAAAATGTTAACAGTTATTAATCTCTATATATACACCTTAGCATTGTATGCAAAAAACAATATATCAGATTTTGAAATGAGGGAAAACATACACCACCATAATACCGGAGGCAAAACAAAATTAGACATACCTAGGCACAGGCTGACAACAACAGGGAATTCCTATCTATTCAATAGTCTAAAAATATTTAATAAACTTCCATTTTCTTCTCGATCGGCTCACATAAGTAGCTTCAGGAGCAAGCTACTAAACTGGTTACTAATCAATCCTTTTTACAATATAACAGAATTTATGAATATAAAATCAATTGACATTAATTTTCAAGGATTTCATTACGTGATGTCACTGAATGTATTTATCTTATGTTATGGTGTATGTTATCATTTATGGACACTATTTGCAATGCTCATTTAGCTTCAAGATACTATGCAATGAAAATGTTAAATGATATCCACGTAAATTGCCTATTCCACCTCAGGTGGTCGATGGTGATTAAAGACTCTGGATCATCACACTCAGACAATGTGTCATGTTAGGGGAAGCATGAAGTTAGTGTAATATCATATTTTATTATGGAAATATTTGCATCAGATACTGCCCTGTATGTAGGAACCAAAGACATTACTCCATACTCAAATGAGGAGGCAAGTTATAATCAAGAATAGTTTTTTCCAGTGCTGAGAACTGTAATGAAACATAGTGAACATCACACAACACTTAAAAGTTACATCGCTAAAGGCAAATACAGATGTAAATTAACACACAACTAAGCTTATAACTGTCAATATTGCATATTACAACTCAACAGTGAAAGCTGAATTCAAGAAATAAATAAATGAGTGCTTATCTCTTATAAATAATTAGGTCAGACTCTAACATAAATATCACTACTTCTAGTGATTCCAACTACTTCAGAAAGCTTCAGCCACAATATATGCCAACATGGAGTTGGAGAGACGCTGGCGAGATTGGCAAATGAATCTGCAAGTAAACATGGCCACTTTCACAGGACTTAAGAGCATGCAACAAGAAATCTGGCACAGCTCTTTGCCAACATATTACCAATCAACAAAACAAACAAACAAAAACACACACACACACACACACACACACACACACACACACACACAAAGGCGAGCTTAGTTTCAATGGACATTCCAATACACCATATAAAAACCAAGAATACATGCTAATCTTGTCTATTAAAAACAATAAAAATAACAATACACTAGGCTGAGCATTATGGCACTCAAGCCAGGGCAAAGCCTGCAACCCAAAGTCTTGGCCACCCCTGATGTAGCTGAATCACAGAAAAGACGTTTACCAGCAAGACAAGAAAAGCACTAGTGGAGGCAAATAAATTAAAATACAAATGCAACTGAAATTATGTCATGTAATGCTTCTTTTGGACTTTTATATCACATGCACTAATTAAAGAAGGATCATTCATAAACATCAAATAAGAACTGACATACTGTAACAGATTAATACAGGGTGAGTCAAAAGGACTTATGACTCTGAAATGATATAAAAATTTCTAGAGATGAGTTACAGATTGGGAGATGTGTCATTCTGTAGCAAACAACCTCAAGATTCACATAATTTTGGTTTAGAGAGAGAGGGGGGGGGGGGGGTCCTTAATGAAACCCCAGAGAAGGAAATCCAAGTGGTATCAAGTTTAGGGAGCAAGCTGATCATGCGAGTGGCCCTTCATGGCCAATGCACTGGCCTGCAAAGCTATTATCGAGGAAGCCCCTTCATGGCCAATCCACTGGCCTGCGAAGCTATTATTGAGGAAGCATCAATCTTCCATGAGGAAATGAGGTACAGATGCACTACATAAATCAAACATCTACCAATTTTTTAAGTTATCTCAATAAATTTCTGTATCATTCCATAGCTGTGAAATCCTTTTTGAGTCACCCTATGTATCATAACCTATACATGAAAATGAGGGGAGCATACATTAGACAGGATTTACAGCAACATTACACAAAATAGGTTGTAAAATGTTTCAAAATACAGCTTTTCTACATGATGCTCTATGGAGCAGTCATTATTCAACAGGCATATTTTATGTCTTGAACAGACACTAAAAATACCAATTTACGATAGCGATCAAGGCATGTTATATGCTAATTTGATGCATTATTTAAGTAACAGGAAACAACCTGGTGTCTCAGAATTTACTGTGAGAGAGGGAATTCTGACTTCGAAGTACATTTACTCTTCAGGTTGCATTAATAAATCATTTCCTCCTTTTCATTAAATTGTTAATTTATCAGTGCCATTGAGTCAAGACAGTTCTGTATGCTTGCAACAAAAACATCCTGATCAATCGTGCTATCTTCATATTACAAGATACAACCAAGGTATTCCAAAATGAATTTTTGCCCTACAGAGGAGTAAGCACCAATCTGGAGCTTCCTGGCAGATTAAAACAGTGTATCTGAAAGGGAGTCATACCCAGGGCATTTGCCTTTCACAGGAAAACATCCTATTCAGCTATGCATCCTACAGCTTTGAGGACGTGTTGTGAGTCATGCCTACATTGCTCTATTGGTAGAGATTTTTTCTGAGAGACAGAGAGATTCTCACTTCGAATCCCTTTCTGGCAAATGGTTTCAGTATACCAGAAAGTTTCAACTGGGAGGTTAACTGATACAGCTTAAACTGATCCAGAGGGCAATCTTCAAAACAGCTGATACATTTAGAATCAAATATTGGCTTACAGATTTTCTTATAGCTGTGGTAGGTAACAGAAACATTTCTGAAGAAAATTGAAATATACTCAAACATAATTAACAACACTTACAGTTATGACAAACAGTTCATGAAATAATCTTCATCACTAACTAATATGAATGTTAATAAAAGCTGCCTCAGCTGGCATTTGTTATGCCTCAAACAGTTTTGGACTAGGCCTACATCAAAATCTTCAGATGACAAAATGTACCAGTGCAAAAAAATTCCAAATTGCCACACAAAACGCTAAAAGCCACATACTAAAACATGACGAGCAATCGTGATTCACTTTGCTGAGCACATTTGACAAGCACAGTCAGCAGTATGTGCAGGGAATGTAACAACATGCAGCAGTGTACAGTTCAACACATTCCTGCACATAGTGCTAAGTGCTTGTACCAGGTGGTCGGCAAAGTGAACCATTGTGCTCATGATGTTAAAGCACATGGCTTATAGCATTTTGGCACTTTCTGAGTAACGAAGATGTTCATATACAACAAAAGCAGTTGTGGCATAAAAAACAGACATGTAAAACAGCTGAATGCTGTTGTGGCTTTTATTAACACTTGCTTTTGATCACTCTTGAGAAGGTAGAATATAAGATTCAATGATAGCAAATAATATATTATATAGATTGTGTGAGCCGTTTGTATTGAAGTTATTTAAAACCAGTAAATTTAAATGTGAAGTGCACAATGTGTTCGTTTGTGTTAATGGCTGTTCTTTTTATGAATGAGAGACATGAGCTGCTCTTATTTACATTTGAACTACATGAATGTACAGCTAATTTATAACCACTTTCATTAAGAATTTCCATTCCTTTTTCTGTATGATGTGCACTAGACAAATTATGTCAACCACCATCTAATTCTTGAGGTGTTCCAAATAAACCACTAGATAATTTCTTTGATATCCCCGAATATTCTGATGAAGCAACTTTGTTTATTTCAAATTTCACACTGTTCTTATGTGCTGAACTGGAAATCTGTCAATTTAATTTCCCTTACTATTGTCCTCTAGAATTCTGAATTTGGGCTAAAATGTATCTCATCTGACAAAATATACATTCAGGTGACAAAAGTCATGAGATACCTGCTAATATCATGTCGCACTCCCTTTTGCCCAATGTAGTGCAGCAACTTGACATGATGTGGACTCAACAAGTCATTGGACGTTCCTTATAGAAATACTGAGCCATGCTGCCTCTACAGCCATCCATAATTGTTGTGAAAGTGTTGCCGCTGTAGGATTTTGTGCATAAACTGACCTCTCGAATACGTGCCATAAACATTCAAAGGGATTAATGTCGGGCAATCTGGTTGGCCAAATCACTCACTCAAATTGTCCAGAATGTTCTTCAAACCAATTACAAAGAATTGTGGTCCGGTGACATGCTATAAAAATTCCATCATTTTTTGGGAACATGAAGTCTATGAATGGCTGCAAATGGTCTCCAAATAGCTGAACATAACCATTTGAAGTCAATGATCAGTTCAGTCAGACCAGAGGGCCTAGTCCATTCCATGTAAACACAGCCCAAACCATTACGGAGACAACACCAGCTTGCACAGTGCCTTGCTGACAACCTGTGTCCATGGTTTCATGCAGTCTGCATCCCAGACGAACCGTATCATCATCAGCTCTTACCAACAGAAATCTGGACTCATTTGACCAGGCCATGGCAATCCTGTCATCTAGGATCCAACCAATAAGGTCATGAGCCCAGAAGAGCTGCTGCAGGCAATATCATGCTGTTAGCAAAGGCACTCATGTTGGTCGTCTGCTGCCATAGCCCATGGATGCCAAATTTGACCGCACTGTCCTAAATACATTCATCATATGCCCCACATTCATCTCTGTGGTTATTTCACACAGTATTGCTTGTCTATTAGCACTGACAACTCTAAGCAAACGCTACTGCTCTTGGTCATTAAGTGAAGGGTGTCGGCCACTGCGTTGTCCATAGTGAGGATTAATGCCTACAAAAGGTGGTATTTTCAGCACACTCTTGACACTGTGGATCTCTGAATACAGATTTCCCTAATGATTTCTGAAATGGAATGTGCCATGTATGTGGCTCCAACTATCATTCTGCATTCAAAGTCTTAAATTACCATAGTGCAGCCACAATTATGTCAGAAACATTTTGACATGAATCACCTGAGTACAAATGACAGCTCTGCCAATGCACTGTCCCTTTATATCACATGTACATGATACTACCACCATCTGCATATCTACTGCTATCCATAATTTTTGTCATCTCAGTGTGCAGTTCCACAGTATATCACTTTATACTATATGTACAGCAGCATTACATTCTCAATAAAAGAATGACATGTAACTATCATTAACAATAAAAGACTGGCCAACAATAGGCTCAGAACTATTTAAAAGTGAAATTTACATGGATAATACAGGCCTAGTGTTACACATCGAAGTGCTTACTTCCACATAGGGGTAAAATGAATTTTCTTCTTTCACAAACTCTACAGTTCTCGACATTTAACTACAAATTTCCTGTCACTTGTCAAATGAAATATGTTATTACCTGTACAGTGATATACATGATTACTCCGTGGAAATGTGCTGCTACAATGAAAAGACGGCGCCCAGCCTCCTGTAGGAAATATACATGCTGCTGAGCTTGCAGTTCAGCTACAGTCACTGTGTGGCTTGTCTCTGTAGCTGACATGATGGCCTCTGCGTGTCGCTGCACATACACCAAGTACATGATTGGTTTTAAGGGAATCTTGTTTGTAGTGGAAAATCTATTTCTAATACAAGCCATTACACTTTACAGCTGAATAGTCTGCCATCTATGAAGGAAGTTAAAAATTAAAGTTGCTTTGCTTTAATTTGAAGTTTAAAAAAAAGCCAATAATTATAATTCTAAATAGTCAAAGTTTGTTAATTATGTTTTGTGGCCAGTGGCTCTGGCAATATTTATATTGGTCATTATGACAAATGGAACAATTTTAAAAATTAAGTCATAAGTCATAGGGCTTAATTCATTCTGGTCGAAGATTCTAAGTGACTTTTGCCACTAGGCAAGCATTCCTATGATGATCTCTCTCTCTCTCTCTCTCTCTCTCTCTCTCTCTCTCTCTCTCTCTCTCTCTCTCTCTCTCTCTCTCAAACTTAATATGCACATTTTATACGTAGTTTGTCCATTATTTTCTGATTCACAACAAAACTGTCCTGCCAGTGGCAATTAATTGATGGCATAATTATAAAAGCAAATTATGCCCACAAATTGTTAAATATCTTAATTGCAGACATTTGATGTAGTTGTCCTTAGGCAAAAAAATAGGTATAACATATCATGAAAATGAAGAAAAATTTAATAAGTGGGCTAGTCAAGACTATTGACAGCATCATCAAAACATTTAATGCCACATAAATATATTTTGAATAATAAAAACAAAGTGTAAGTGCATTACTTGGCGAAGATGAGATGCTAAACTACGAAGCCTCCCAGTCCAGTTGCATTCTTGCTGTGGACAGCTCACACAGTGAAGCGAATCTTCCTGAAAAGTAGATCTAGCATCCTCTGCTCCGCTAGCTACTGACAATGGAGCTGTTCTCCCCCGATTCTTTCCTTTTGTACCTTCCACTGCTTGTGTGGTACATGTGGCAACAGCAGGAATGCAAGAAGGTTGAGATGCAGACAATTTCTCAGGAGGAGGCTGAAAACAAAATAACATTACTTAGTAAGGAATATTGTTAATATGAGTCTCCATATGGAAATCTACACTGTTTGACCAAAAAAAAGTGTAGCACCCACAAAGTTTGGTTTAGTGTTAATATCACTGAATACTTTCACACCATCGGTAGGTATATAAGTAATTAAGAGTTGCAATTCTCTGTGACAGGATGGACACCACCGTGCACAAATGTTCAAGTTTGGTGTTGTTACCAGGCCTAGTATGGTATGTAACGAGTATGAACAGCATCAGATGTTGAGTGATCACTGTGAAGGACTCTTGAGATGCCGTGTACTCATGTGAGACTGCAGCATTATCAGCACCTGGCAGAGCTTGAAAAGGAGCCTCATTGAGGCTCTTCATTTGGCCAATGTGTCAAAGAGTGAAATACACAGATTTGTGGGACATTTGGATGTGACTGGACCAATATTTGACTGCACAGAAAAGTGAGGAAGGCGCATCAGATCACCACAAGGGAACATCACTGTATTACGCACCAAGAACGTCATAGCCTCTTCACACCTGTGCTTGTCATTCAAGAAGTTGTCTGAAATATTTAGTGTTACCCTGGACCATCAACTGGATACCAGCAGCAGCCAGGCTAGAGAGTTACCATCCCACACATAGGCTGCCATTAAGAGTGCAACATAAACAGCTGCATTTGGAGTGATATCATGACTGGGAAGCATGGATTGCTGATTAATGGTGTTATTGTGATCAGCGATGAATTGTGGTTCTGCACTACTTTGGGTTATAGTTGGTAAGTATGACAGTGACATGTGGGGAGCCATGGGGGTTTGACTTCAGGTCGTGGCTGGTAGTGACTAAGGGAACCCTGATGGCACACTGGTACATCATGGACATCCCGCATTGTCACGTGTTACCTCTGATGTGACAGTATAAAGGTGCCATGTTTCAAAAGGACATTGCTCATTCACACATGGCACTTATCTCTATAAACTGTGTGTATTAGGTGGTATTCTGATATGAAGCACGACCTGCAAATCTGTCTCAAATAGAACACGTGGGCAATCTGTTACAACAGTTGTTGGCCAACTTTATGGTACCTTTACCAAGTGAATCAGTTTATGCATCCAAGCCAGAGGGGTTGTAATGTCATGCTTATAATTGGGTTAATATGCCCATTTCTCTGTAAATTTGATTCAATTTAGTAATCACCAAAATAACACTGCATAGCCTCTCAGTCCTTGTAGTTTCGTTTCATTTCATTTCCTCCTCCCTTTCTGGGTACTTTACTTTTCTGTTATACACGTGTTTAAAAAGATGTTATATACTTTTGTAGAAAGTCATTGTCAGATAAAACATAGCAAACACAAAATAACATAAGTGTGTATGAGGGTATGCTGAAAAGTTGTGCCCCAAATTTTTTACTCTATTTTCAATATTGGTTGAGGGACTAGATGTCAGGCATCTCAGTCCACTTCTCAGTTCAGTGATGCAAGCTGCAACCCTCTGTCACTAGAGGGCTCCAAATTGTAGTGTGCAACATGGCTGCATGAAACATAAAATGTCCGTGCATGAGATGCCGTAATAAAACTGAAAGCACTAATTATAAGAGTTTTTCCACAGCCAGAGGGCCCTATCCTTCTGCATGACAGTGCCAAACCACACAAAAGTGCTGAAACATACCCTCCACACTGTCCTGATTTGGCCCCATAATATTAATCTGTCACCAGAATTTAAAGAACATCCTTGACGACTTCATTTTGATAGCAAAGAAGTAATGCAGGCAGAGGTGAGGTTGTGGCTCTGTCAACAATTAAATACATCACAGTGACAGCATCAACAAATTGCTCTCTCATTGTGAGAAATATATTTGCTTCCAGTGTGCCTATATTGAGAAAGAAATATGTAGACATGAAGAATAAAAATGTAGAATATTAATAAAGTTTGTTTTATTTGAAATATATCTTTAGGAGTTTTCACATAAATTTTTTTTAGAAGCATTACTTTTCAGCAAGCCCTCATAGTTTTGATGGAAATAATTCAGGACCAAGAGGATTAATTATGGAAGGCTAAGGAACTGGAATGTAATAAAGAGCCGGCCGGAGTGGCCGAGCAGTTCTAGGCGCTACAGTCTGGAACCGCGCAACCGCTACGATCGCAGGTTCGAATCCTGCCTCGGGCATGGATGTGTGTGATGTCCTTAGTTTAGTTAGCTTTAAGTAGTTCTAAGTTCTAGGGGACTGATGACCTTAGAAGTTAAGTCCCATAGTGCTCAGAGCCATTTGAACCATTTGCAATAAAGATATAATCAAGAGAAGAAAAATATTGCATACAGAAACCTCCAGTTCAACAAGACTCAGAACAGCTCTGAAATGTGTAAGAGGAAGAAACTAAATTCACCAGCAGCTACCAAAACCAACTCGTAACTTCAAACAATACAATATTCCACTGGAAGGTAAAGAAAGATTAACAAAAAAAATCAACGAAGTACAAATGTAATGAGTCACCTACAATACATATGAAATGAAAAGTTACAGAAACAAAAACAGTTAACAATAATGAGTGCAGTAACTGGGAAGCAAGTCTTTCAAAAAGCAAAATGCTGAAGAAAATAATAATAAAAATTGATTCTAAAATTTGTCTTCTTAGATGGCAATGGAAGTGGAATAAACACTATTATCACAGAGAAACAGTTGAGACTGCATTTATAGGAATAGTATAACCTTAGGAAATATGAGAGAGAGTAATAATTTCAAGATACAGTTTACAGAAGTCTATGTCATAACTATACCTCTAAGAATATAATTATTATATCAAAATTAATCAAAAAATCCAACCACATTTGTGCCAAGAAACAAAGGCATATCAGAAAATAATTCAACAGTGACACAATTTAGTAAAAAAGTTTGTCCACAACTATTGAAATTGCTATTAGAAATCAAAAGTGTCGCCCCCTGCCTTTTATCACGAGTAATTTATTGGAATTGTGAACAGTAGTCATCTGATAATTCAGACTCGTTATCTTTTTCCACCTTTAAATCTCATTAGGATTTACAGGCATCCAAATCACCAGTGTCCACTGGGAGATGTACGTCGATCATTCTGCTATTCCATCAGCTTCGAGTGTGCTTTTTTTCGTGATGTTAATCAGGTTGGTCAGAAATGCCCTCCCTCCAACGAATTGTGACAGTAGTCACGCAAGCCTAAGAATCAGCAGCACAGCTCTGATTGCAGCAGCCAGCATTCCAGAAGCAGCTGCCTCAACCATACAGTATACTGTCAGGTCTGTAGCAAGCAGAGCTACCTCGCAGCTGTGTCAACAAGCAGCCCATCGCAACAGGTCCAGCACCAATCTCACCTTGCTGCTGCAGGGCCATTCTTATCCTCATAGAACTGTTGTTGGTGACTACCTACAAAAATATCAAGCAAGTATTAACCTTCCTATCTGTACGGCCCTGTACTGCTAATATTTTCAGCTTAGACATCTTTACCAGCTTTGGGTTCAAAGTAGAGCATCATGTCAATTTACTGTCTGGAAAAGTACATTTTTTTTTATTGTGACATACTATGCAATTTCTGCAAGGAGATTTGTGAACCTATGTTTGGGTGTGCATGTAATTTTATTACCCACACCTTTTCTGGAACCATACCCTAAAGGCTCTATTCTTCTTCTGTAATAAATCCTTGCTTTATCATTCCACCAGAGTGTTTCTTTCCATCTCTTTTTGTTGCTTGGTTTCGAAACATTCAGGGTAAAATCCTTATGATGGTCTCCACTTATTACTTCTTCGCTAGAGTTCCGTGGACTACATTTTATTACCAGTTACCACACTGTAACTTCACTCATATCCCTTAAAAACACTTGCAACCAAATTAAATACTTCTGTTAAAATACCGGTAGTTACTGTGACATATTTCATAACGTGAATTCAGCTTTACTAATAATACTAAGCTTTTACCCACAGCTTCACCCATGTATGCATTCAACACATCTCCTCCTCCCCCTCTCTATTGATCTCTTCCCCCCCCCCCCCCCTCTGCCTCCTCCTCTCCACTCACCCTGTCTCTTTATATCCCCCTCTTCCTCTCTCTGTTCATTTTCTTCGTCCCCTCTCTCTGACCATACCTTTCTTCCCATTCCTTTGACCATATCCTCCTCCCACTCTCTTTCCATCTCCTCCTCCCCACTTCCTTTTGCACCTACCCACCACCCCTGGACACCTTTCACCTGCTTCATGCACCTCTCCCCCTCTCTCTGCCCATCCTCTATATTCACCTCAATCTATCCCCAGCCATGCTTATTGGCATGTGTAACCCCTGCAATATAGTTCAATACAGCACGTTGATAATACTGTCTCAACACACCTGCCACACAGGGCAGGTTACATATCAATGGCTTGAAAATAATTTATTTGCCCCTGCAGTACAGGTCAACATGCAAAGCAAGTAGAGAATGCAGGTCGATACTACTCCAACACAGCAAGTTTGATATACAGGGCAGCCTACATGTAGAGACTCAGAAAAGCATTTCTTGCCCTATCATGTAGGCCGCACAAAGCTAGTTGATTTGGCAGACCGATACTGTTCCCACACAACATGATTGCCATGCAGGGCAGCATGTAGGCTGGAAGAAACATATTTTTGTCCGTATCTTTGTTCCTACTGTAGCTAGCCTGTTTACCTCACCGTGCTGATTCTCATGAGGTATGCTGTTTCTGTGTCAAATTTGACTGAAATTGGTCCCGGGGTTTGGGAGAATCCTCCCTCGTTAGTTTTACTGTTATATCATAGCACTTTTTGTTCAACACTTTTTAAGTGTATTATTACAAGGACTCCTTCCAATCACCTGGCAGCCACCAGCACCCATGGCCTGCACCCAATGTATAACTTCAGCAGGTATGCACCATGGTATCTGTGCCACCACCCTATGACTTTGAGGTACCTCTGAAACTAACAGTGCATTGGAAAGCTGTGCATGTCCACTAGCTTTTCAGCTCTTAAATATGATTTATTCTATATGTTTTTACACTCACATCGGCACCTTCTTGACATCAGCACCTTCTTGGATTTGCTCTAGAACCACACCTGTCTCAAAACCTCTTGCATCAGTGCATAGTTCTTTCTTGGCACTCTCATTAAAAACTGCTAGAACTTATGAAGATGTCAACACCTGTGTGACTGTTTTGTAGTTTTGCAGCTTTGTGGCTACTGAGACACATTTTTCGTTATGTGTGTTCTTGGTAACATGTTGTGTTTTAATCAATTTGTCTCTTCTACTCTGCCATGACGGTTCCTCATTTATGTTGTGTATTATTACTTCTTGCAAATAAACTTTTCAACAATTTTTATGTTGTGTTCTCCAGTTCTACATTTGTTTCCCAGTGGCAGTTCTGTTTGCATTATTTCTGTTTTTTCAAAAGATATTTTAAAGCCGCTACTCTGGGCCATTTCCTGTAATGATTGCATTTGTTGTTTGGTTTCTTGAATGTTGTTGACAAGAAGAGCAAGTCCTCAGCAAATCCTAAACAGTTCAACTTTAACATTAACGTTCTTTGGATTGTCCTTGTACCATTCCCTCATTGTGTATTCAAGGGCATTAAAAGTAAGGCGACATGCTGTCTCCCTGCCTTAAACCAGTTTTTACCAAGAATGATCCAGAAAGTTCTCCTCTGAACTTAATTTTCGAATTTGTATTTGTTAAGGTAAGTTCTATCAGTTTACTTAATTTTGGATTGAGTCCAAAATGTCTCAAAATTTTTAGCATGAGAGTCTGTGGAAAGAATCATATGGTTTCTGAAAATCTATAAATGTAATTGAGAGAGCCTTGTTTTGTTTGCAGTAATAAGCCATGATTAATTTCAGAGTAATTATTTGTTTGGCTCCCCTTCTCCAAGGTCTAAAGCCTCCATGGTATTTCCCCAGTTCACTATCGTCATTCTTTGATCCTGTTCTGTAAAATCTTGGAAAAAATTTTGTAGGTAAGGTCCAAGAGCAAGATTCCTCTACAGTTGTCTGTATCATTTTTGTCTCCTTTCTTATGAAGTGGGTTAATTATAGCTGTGGTCCAATCTTCTGGGAATTTTCCTGTTGCCCACATTTTTGTAAAATAATATGTAAAGACGTCCAAGTTGTTTTACCAGCATACATCCACATTTCTGCAAATACTTTATTTCCCCACATGCTTTTTTTCTTTAAGTGCAATTTCAATTTCTTGTACTGTAGGGGAGTATATATTTTATGGTTTGGTTTTTACAGGGTTGCCTGTGTCTTTTGTTACAAGCCTTCCAGGTTCATCACAGTTCAAGAGCTTGTATTGTATGGTATTGTATATTTATTGGTCCTGTGAATCATACACTGTACAGGGGTAGATAATGATATAGGACAAGTCAAACAATTTGCAATAAAGCTTAACAGAAAAACTATGATTTTCAGTATCTAGCAATATAACTCTAACATATGGGAATAACATTTCACAAATACACAAATAAATTTTACACGCACACATTTCATACTTTCGGCCTTGATTATACAGACACACACATATATGTAAGAGACCACATATAATACACAGATAAATCTACATGTACACATTTCTTATTTTGGCCTTAATTGTATAAACTATTTAAGTTTTTCACATATTTACATTGTAGATAAAAATTCTTATTGAATACTTCTGCAGGGATTTCTTTGCTTTCCTCATTATGGACTATTCTTCCACCTTTACTTCTCAGCAATGGCATGGGAGGGTTGTAATTATGTAACAGTTCATCAAAGTTTTGAAATACTCTTTGGAATTGGTTTTGTAGTATTTTCTTCAATGGAACTCAGTAGCTTCTTTTGATATTGCCACTTCGTTTTTCTGATAATACAAGAGAATTTTTGATGTTTCTGAGATTAGTTGCCCCCCCCCCCCCCTTTTTTTTTTTTTTTTTTTTTTTTTTTTACTCTGAAATTTTGTCCCAGATTGATGTGGTTCATCACATTCTGTAGTGCACCATGCATGTCTTTTATGTTGATTTACTGGGGCCACTTCTTCAGCAAGTTATTTTAAAACTTGTATTAGTTCCTCAAGATTATCCATTACCATTGTATTTTGTGTGTTTTTCTGATATTTGCCATTTTTGATTAATTTATGTTGATCACACTTTATTCTATCTCCAATTGTTCTCTGTCTTTCTTTCCTTAACGAGGTGAATTTGATTTTGATTTTTGCTAAAAATAGCTACTCAAACTGGTGGCAATAATGTCCACTTCGTGCAACTGTTTCAGCATCATGATCAGCTTCATCTTAGTCCTGCTGTTAGGCATGTTAACAAGGGGCTGGAGAAGGTACTGATGGCAGAGGGCATAACTCGCACTACAGTGGTGCCAGCTGAGTCTATCAATAGATCAGGCTTCACTAGGCATGGCCTCCACCTCAGTAGGTACGGGAAGAGGAGGCCAGCAAAGCTTATTGGTGACAGTGTAATGGGTAGTGGTGGGATGACTCACGGAAAAATTCCTGTAGTAGTTGGTGTTAGAGCTGCGCCTCTTTTACATTGAAGTCAGCTGATAGGTATTCCTGCTTAAAGGAAGTCCCTCTCTAGCTTGAGCAGAAATGTTCTGAAGTCAGAGTTAAGGGACCTGTAAACAACAACTACTACTAGAAGTTTAGTTTCACTAAATTCAACTACCCCAGTACAATATTCAAATACCTGTTCAGTGCAGTGCCGTGATTCATCTACGGTCTCAAATGGAATCACCTCCAGAGGAGGTCAGGTATCAAGTAGTGGAGGAATTAGCATATCTGACGTTACTGGTATATTGGAGCACCACTTCAATAATTTGACAGTTCAGAGGTTTCCTTTACCAGGATACAGATTAGCTGGTTGTTTATCAAGGAGTTCTTTGTGGAGTGGGGGAGTGGCCATGTACATAAAAAAGTGTTCCATTTGAGACCATAGATGAATCACAGCACTGCACTGAACAGGTATTTGAATGTTGTGCAGGGGTAGTTGAATTTAGTGAAACTAAACTTCTAGTAGTTGTTGTTTACAGGTCCCCTAACTCTGACTTCAGAACATTTCTGCTCAAGCTAGAGAGGGTTCTTGAATCATTTTATAAGTAGTACCAAAAATTAGTTATATGTGTTGACTTCAATATTAATTTTGTATATTATGGTAAGGAAAGTTGCCACTCACCATATAGTAGAGATACTGAGTCACGGATAGGCACAATAAAAAGACTGTCACAAATAACTAACACACACACACACACACACACACACACACACACACATACACACACAAGACTGCAGTCTCTGGCAACTTAAACCACACTGTGGGCAGCAGCACCTGTGTATGATGGGACTGGCAACTGGGTGGGGGTAAGGAGAAGGCTGGGGTGGGGAGGGGGAGGGATATGGTAGGGGTGGAGGATAGTGTAGTGACGCAGGTTAGACAGAGGGCAGTAGGGGGGGGGGGGGGGGGTTGCAGAAAGGGAGAGAGATAAAAAGATTGGGTGTGATGGTGGAATGACGGCTGTGTAGTGTTGGACTGGGAACAGGGATGCGGCTGGATGGGTGAACACAGTGACTAATGAAGGTTGAGGGCAAGAGGGTTATTGGAATGTAGAATGTACTGCAGGGAAAGTTTCCACCTTCACAATTCAGAACAGCTGTTGTTGGTGAGAAGGACCCATATGGCACAGGCTGTGAGGCAGTCACTGAAATGAAGGATGTCATGTTTGGCATCATGCTCAGCAACAGGGTGGTCCACTTGTTTCTTGGCCAGTTTGTCGGTGGCCATTCATGCAGACAGGCAGCTTGTTGGTTGTCATGCCCGCAATAGAATGCAGCACAGTGGTTGCTGCTTAGCTTGTAGAGCACATGACTGGTTTTACAGGTAGCCCTGCCTTTGATGGGATAGGTGATGTTTGTGACCGGACTGGAGTAGGTGGTGGTGGGAGGATGCAAGGTACAGGTCTTGCATCTAGGTCTATAGGGCCAGAGCCATGAGGTAAGTGGTTGGGAGCAGGGGTTGTATAATGATGGACAAGTATATTGTGTAGGTTTGGTGAACGGTGGAATACCACTGTTGGAGGCGTGGGAAGGTTATTGGGCAGCACATTTCTCATTTCAGGCCATGATGAGAGACAGTCAAAAGCCTGGTGGAGAATGTAGTTCAACTGCTCCCGTCCTGGGTGGTACTGAGTTACAAGGGGAATGTTCCTCTGTGGCCAGACTGTGGGACTTTTGGAGCTTGTGGGGGGGGGGGGGGGGCAAGAAAGATAAGACAAGGGAGATTTGTTTCTGTACAACACTGGAGGATAATTACAGTCTGTGATGGCTTCAGTAAGACCCTCAGTATATTTCGAGAGGGACCACTCATCACTACAGATGTAACAACCACAGGTGGCTATGCTTTCTGGAAGCGATATCTTGTTAAGGAACGGATGACAGTTGTCGAAATGCAGGTATTGCAGCTGGTTAGCAGGCTTGATATGGACGGAGGTACTAATGTAGCCATCTTTGAGGTGGCTTGTTGGGATGAGTACGACTAAGTGAAGCAAATGGGGGAGAAGTCGTAGAAGTTCTGGAGGAATGTGGATATGGTGTCCTCAACCTCAATCCACATCACAAAGACGTGATCAATGAATCTGAACCAGGTGAGGGGTTTAGGATTCTGTGTGTTTAGGAAGGATTCCTCTAGATGGCTCATGAAAAGGTTGGCATAGGATGGTGCCATGCCGGTGCCCATAGCCATACTCCAGATTTGTTTGTAGGCAATGCCTTCAAAGGACAAATAATTGTGGGCGGGGATATAGTTTGTGACTAGGAAGGAGGTCATTGGTTGGGCATTGGGAAAGGTAGTATTCAATAGCAGTAAGGACATGGGCATTAGGAATGTTAGTCCAAAGGGAGGTGGCATCAATAGTGATGACCAGGTCACCATGTCGTAAAGGAACAGGAACTGTGGAGGAAAACGTTGGTATCTTTTATTTAGGAGAATAGGTTCCAGGTAATAGGTTGAAGGTGGCACAGTAACCAGCCACAATAGGGCATCCTGGGTGGTTAGGAAGCATGTAGGAGGAGGCAGTGTGGGGACTGGTAGGGGTGAGGAGACACATGGACTCTGCAGGGGAGTTCTGGGATGGGCCTAAGAATTTGAAGAGTGACTGGAGATCCTGAAGGACTTCTGGAATCATGTCACTGTGACAGCTGGTTGAGCCCTTCCACCAGGTAATCCTTGCAGTTCAAAATTACAGTGGTGGAGCCTTTGTCATCAGGTAGTATAATAAGGCTGGGATCAGGTTTTAGATGGCGGACTGCAGATTATGTTTTTTCCCCAACCAGGTTGTAGGGAAACAGTGGCATAACCATACACGATATTTTTACTCATTCTTCTTTACTAGATGGTAATTCTGTTAGTAAAAGGGTGAATGGTCTTTTAGACCATGATGCACAAAATTTTAACACTAAAAGGCTTTTGTACTCAAACAATATTACATATTATTACAAATTATGTAGGAGATCTAATCCAATGGCAATAGACAGTTTTTTAAACCTCTTTAAGGAACAAGAGTGGCAGGATGTTTATAGTGCCAATAACATAGATGACAAATACAATGCTTTTCTTAACACATTTCTCATGCTTTTTGTAAGTTGCTTTCCATTAGAATGTTCTAAACAGGGCATTAGCTGCAGTAAAACGCAGCATGGGTGGCTGACTAGTGGGATAAGGGTATCTTGTAGAACAAAGTGGGAATTATGTCAAAATGTTAGAAGTAGTTACAATCAAGCTACAGTAGGCCATTACAAACATTATTGTAAGATGCTTAAAAATGTTATCAGGAAGGCAAAGAGTCTGTGGTCTTCAAACAGAATAGCTAACTCACAGGATAAAACTAAAACCATATAGTCAGTTGTGAAGGAAGCATCTGGTCAGCAGCACATGGTCAACGATGTAATGTCAGTTCATAGTAAAAATATTTCTCTTACTGATAAATCAGATGTACAGTATTTAACAATCATTTTCTGAGCATTTATGGCGAATTAAATAAAAACTTAGTTTCTACAAGGAATCAAATAGCTCTCTTGAAAAATGGTTTTCTGAAATTTATGTCTGAAATAATAATCTGTGATACAGACAAGGGGAAGATTGAGTGCATAATTAAATCACTGAAGACTAAGGACTCTCATGGATATGATGTAGTGCCTGGCAGAATATTAATGTACTTTGCTGCACGTTAGCCCTGTACTTAGGCATATTTGTAAATTTTCCGTTAAGAATGGTCAGTTTCCTAAACAATTAAAGCACTCAGTAGCAAAGCCACTTTCTAAAAAGGGAGAAAGGGATTATGTAGACCATTTTAGACCTATTTCTTTGCCATCAGTGTTTCCTAATTATATTGAAAAGGCTGCTTATGTAAGAGTAATTGATCATTTTGTATCACATAATTTGTTATCAAATTTACTGTTCTACTTTAGAGGTGATGGAACAACCGAAGATGCTGTATTCTCTTTTTTCTGTGAGGTATGCGATGGATTAAACAAAGGTTTTGAATGCTAGGCATATATTTTGATCTAATTATGGCATTTGATTGTGTTGATCACAAAATTTTTTCTCCATAAGTTGGATCATTATGGAATGCAGATTAGCTCACAACTGGTTCACCTTTAACTTTAACAACAGACACCAAAAGATCATTGTTCACAGTGTTGAGAATGGCTGTGATGTGGGATCTGAGTGGGGTGCAGTCAAATCAGGGGTGCCCCAGGGATCAGTGTTGGGGCCACTCCTGTTCCTTACCTATATAAATGATATGCTCTGTAGTATTACAGGTAATTCTAAAATATTTCAGTTTGCTGATGACACTAACTTGGTGGTAAAGGATGTTGTGTGCAACACTGCCTCTGTTCCAAATAGCGCAGTTCGTGACATAAGTTCATGGCTTGTACAACATAAACTAACATTAAATCACAGTAAGACTCAGTTTTTTGCTGTTTCTAACACACAATTTCTCCCATGAACCATGGACCTTGCCATTGGTGAGGAGGCTGGTACAACTCAGTGATACAGCTAACCGTACTGTAGGTGCAACCACAATGGAGGGGTATCTGTCAAGAGGCCAGACAAACAAGTAATTCATGAAGAGGGGCAGCAGCCTTTTCAGTAGTTGCAGGGGAGCAACAGTATGGATGATTGACTGATCTGGCCTTGTAACAATAACCAAAACGGCCTTGCTGTGCTGGAACTGCGAATGGCTGAAAGCAAGGGGAAACTACAGCCATAATTTTTCCCAAGGACATTGCAGCTTTACTGTATGGTTAAATAATGATAGCATCCTCTTGGATAAAATATTCTGGAGGTAAAATAGTCCCCCATATGGATCTCTGGGCGGGGACTACTCAGGACGTCATTATCAGGAGAAAGAAAACTGACGTTCTACGGATTGGAGTGTTGAATGTCAGATCCCTTAATTAGGCAGGTAGGTTAGAAAATTTAATAAGGGAAATGGGTAGGTCAAAGTTGGATATAGTGAAAGTAGTGAAGTTTGGAGGCAGGAAGAACAGGTGAATACAGGGTTATAAATACAAAATCAAATAGGGGTAATGCAGAAGTTACTGTAATAATGAATAAAAAAATAGGAGCACAGATAAGCTACTAGAAACAGTATAGTGAATGCATTATTGTAGTCAAGATGGACACAAAGCCCATGCCTACCACAGCAGTACAAATTTATGTGCCAACTAGCTCCAGTGATGAAGAGATTGTAGAAATGTATGATGCGATAAAAGAAATTATTCAGATAGTTAAGATAGTTAATAGAGACGAAAATTTAAGTCATGGGGGAATGGAATTCGATAGCAGAAAAAGGAAGAGAAGGAAAAATAGTAGGTGAATATGGACTGGAGTTACGGAATGGAAGAGAAAGCCACCTGGTAGAATTTTTCACAGAGCATAACCTGGTTTAATAATCATGAAAGAAGGTTGTACACATGGAGGAGGTGTCTGGAGAGATTGGAAGGTTTCAGAAAGATTACACAATGGTAAGACAGAGATTTAGGAACTAAGTTTTAAATTTTCAGGCATTTCCAGGGGCAGATGTGGACTCTGATCACAAATTATTGGTTATTAACTGTAGATTAAAACTGAAGAAACTGCAAAAAGGTAGTAATTTAAGGAGATGGGACCTGGATAAACTTGAAGAACAAGCGGTTGTAGAGTGTTTGAGAGAGAGCATTAGGAAACGATTGACAAGAACAGGGGAAAGAAATACAGTAGAAGAAGAATGGGCAACTTTGAGAGAAGAAATAGTGAAGGCAGCAGAGGATCAAGTAGGTAAAAAGACGAGGGCTAGTAGAAATCCTTGGGTAACAGAAGAGATATTGAATTTAACTGACAAAAGGAGAAAATATAAAAATGCAGTAAATTAAGCAGGCAAAAAGGTATACAAACGTCTCAAAAATAAGATCAACAGGAAGTGCAAAACGGCTAAGCAGGTATGGCTAGAGGACAAATGTAAGGATGTAGAGGCTTATCTCACTAGGGTAAGATAGATACTGACTACAGGAAAATGAAAGAGACCTTTAGAGAAAAGAGAACCAATTATATGAATATCAAGAGCTCAGATGGAAACCCAATTCTAAGCAAAGAAGGGAAAGTAGAAAGGTGGAAGGAGTATATAGAGGGTCTATGCAAGGGCGATGTACTTCAGGACAATATTATGGAAATGGAAGAGGATGTAGACGAAGATGAAATGGGAGATACGATACTGCGTGAAGAGTTTGACAGAGCACTGAAAGACCTAAACCAAAACAAGGCCCCGGGAGTAGACAACATTCCATTAGAACTACTGACAGCCTTTGGAGAGCCAGTCCTGACAAAACTCTACCATCTGGTGAGCAAGATGTATGAGAAAGACGAAATTCCCTCAGACTTCAAGAAGAATATAATAATTCCAATCCCAAAGAATGCAGGTGTTCACAGGTGTGAAAATTACTGAACTATCAGTTTAATAAGTCACCGTTGCAAAATACTAACACGAATTCTTTACAGACAAATGGAAAAAAAACTGCTAGAAAATGACCTCATGGATTCTACAGAAATAATGGAACATGTGAGGCAATACTGATGCTGCGACTTACCTTATAAGATAGATTAAGGAAAGTCAAAACTACGTTTCTAGCATTTGTAGACTTTGAGAAAGCTTTTGACAAAGTTGGCTGGAACACTCTTTTTCAAATTCTGAAAGTGGCAAGGGTAAAATACAGGACCAAAAGGCTATTTCCAATTTGTACAGAAACCAGATGGCAGTTATAAGAGTCGAGGGGCATGAAAGGGAAGTAGTGGTTGAGAAGGGAGTGAGACAGGGTGTAGCCTATCCCCAATGTTATTCAATCTGTATATTGAGCAAGCAGTAAAGCGAACAAAAGAAAGCTTTGGAGTAGGGACTAAGATTCATGGAGAAGAAATAAAAACTTTCAGATTTGCTTATGACACCGCAATTCTGTCAGAGACAGGAAAGGACTTTGAAGAGCAGTTGAATGGAACGGACAATGTCTTGAATGGAGGAGGTAAGATAAACAACAACAAAAGTGAAATGAGGATAATGGAATGTAATTGAATTAAATCAGATGATGCTGAGGGAATTAGATTAGGAAATGAAACATTTAAAGTAGTAGATGTGTTTTGCTATTTGGGGAGAAAAATAACTGATGATGTTCAAAGTAGAGAGGATATAAAATGTAGACTGGCTATGGCAAGGAAAGTGTTTCTGAATAAAAGAAATTTGTTAACATCGAGTATAGATTTAAGTGTCAGGAAGTCTTTTCTGAAAGTATTCGTATGGAGTGTAGCCATGTATGGAAGTGAAACATGGATAATAAAAATTTCAGACAAGAAGAGAATAGAAGATTTCAAAATGCTGCAGTACAGAAGAATGCTGAAGATAAGATGGGTAGATCACTTAACTAATGAGAAGGACTGAGAAGAATAGGGGAGATTAGGAATTTGCGGCACAACTTTACTAGAAGAAAGGATCTGTTGGTAGGACACATTCTGAGGCATCAAGGGATCACCAATTTAGTACTGGAGGGAAGCGTGGACGGTAAAAATTGTAGAGCGAGACCAAAAGATGAATACACTAAGCAGATTCAGAAGGATGTAGGTTGCAGTAGGTACTGGGAGATGAAGAAGCTTGTACAGGATAGAGTAGCATGGTGAGCTGCATCAAACCAATCTCTGGACTGAAGACTACAACAACAACAATAACAATAACATCAACAACACACAATTCAACAAAACCCGATGTTTTCATTTCACAGTATGGGCATATGGTTAGTGAAACTGACAGTAAACTGTCATGGAAGGCCCATGTTCAGGATATTGTTCAAAGTACTTAATGCTGCCATTTTCTATTTGAATGGTATCTGAAGCAAGTGATCACTCAACATAAAAATTGGTCTACTTTGCTTATTTTCATTTGCTTGTGTCATAGGGTATTATATTTTGGGATAACTCTTCCCATTCTCAAAGGTTATTTTTGGCTCAGAAACAGGCAGTTCGGGCAATAAGCGGTGTAAGCTCACGAGCCTCTTGTTAACCCCTGTTTACTAGTCTGGGTATTCTGAAACTGGCCTTTCAATATATATTCTTTACTGTCATTTTTTGTTAATAATATCAGCTTATTCCCAAGAATTAGCAGCTTTCACTCAAGTTAATACCAAGCAGAAATCCTATCTGCATTTGGATCACACTTCGTTAACTCTTTTGTAGAAAGGTGTGCAATATACTGCTCCACCCATTTTCAATAAGCTACCACAAGAATTCCAAAATCTTAGCAGGGATCCACATGCTTTCAAATCAAAACTGAACAGTAGTGTTCTGAGCACTCTGCTGTGAACATCGTAAGCAGTGCAAGCATTAAATGTGACTGTAGCAAGTTATTTACTCAATTTTTACTTCATGTGTTGTGTGTTATCATGGCTAATATTGGTGGCAAGTGACGAATTCTACATAAGCAAGCAAGAGAATAATTTGTAGGATACATGCTTTCTTCAAGCACAAAGTTCCTCTACACATGCATCACAACTGCTGCTTGGAAGAAGTAATATTGCAATCCCCAACTGTGCTTTGACCTGCGTGGACTGCCATCATTCTCAAACCTGACTATAGATCTTCATAGTTTTACTGAGGATCCATAGTATTGATTATAAGTCATCTGAATGATGACAGTGGGGTTAAGTGTGTATCCAATGGTAAACCATTTCCCAGAGCATGTGTACTTGTTGGTACAACATTGCCAATCTGGAGCTCCGATCCCCAAGTCTGTGATTAGTTCTGATGACTGCAAGAAGTCGCATCCAAGGATAACATTATGGATGCATTCTGATGAAATGACTATTTAAAAGCACTGTGTTCTACCATTGATAGTTGTTCGCAAAACACGGATTCCTTTTGGCTGAACATATTTTCCACCTGCAGCAGTCGACACTGCTTCTCCAGCGGGCAACATTAAGCATCCAATACCACAGAAAATAAGAATATAGAATTGATTAGCACCAAAGCAGATTGTCGATTGATGACAATGTTAATGCAGTTTTGTGACATCTTTGCTACTGTTGTCCATACAAGATTTACATCCGTGTTATCCTCATTTCCATAGATGGTTGCCTCATTTAGATTTTCTGATCTTGTTTGACATCTTATAATGTAATAGTTCTCAAATAATCTTCTTCTTTCTTTACAGTAGTGTACACTGTACTTCAGGTATCCATGATGGAAACATAGCTACTTGTTGAGTTTATTCTCTAGGTGTCTGTGTATCTGTACTGTAGTGATTCGAGAATTTCTGCATAAATTCTCTAACCACTCACCCTTCTACCACCTCGAACACACGATATTTTAAAAATAAGTGTGAGAGAACGTACATACTGCACAACACATGTTTGTGTTTGCAGGCTGGAAAGGAGTCATGAGCACAATGTAGACGCGACGGTCGAACAGCATTGACAAGTGTTTGTCGCTTGCACTGCGGAAGCCATATTGGAAGAACAGGAAGTAATTATGTAGCATTATTTGCTGTTTTAGGGACTGATTATTGTTAAAGAAAAATGAACTGATTATAGACTTTTAAGTACTTCACATATTGTACTTGCTAGAGGCAAGATGGGTTCATAAATTATGTGGTTGTTAAACCAAATTTATTGCTGATGTAATTTATTGAGTCTAATGTGAAACGAATTGGTTGACTTGTAAACATCCGAATATTGATGTGAAAAATGGTGAATAAGTTATTTATGGAAGCTGAAATATACCAGGACTGAACTAAAAGTATTCTTCAAGTACTAAATTATTTCAAAAGTAGAGAGAGTCTTATAAATTCCTGTTAACCAGCAGTATTCTTTGGAGAAGAAGGTTTTGGAGATCAATGTAGTCTGCAATCCAGAGAAGATCGGCTGTGCAAGACAAGTAAGTCAACTGATTGAGAGAGGTGTGAATTTTGCAATCCAACTTCACACCGCTTCTTATCGTCCACATCGTTAGAGAACGCCAATCACATTAGTAAGGGAGACAGTTGCATTAGTGTCACCAAGTGTTCTCTGAAGTTTTTAGTATATGGCCAAGATTTTTAACTCTGTTCCTCGATGTTGGTTTATTTCTAGACATTGATGCCAATGATCAACAAATCTATTGAATTAATGATGCTATGTCCTCCTAGTGGGTTTGGCAATTAACACTAAATACTGCTGTGCCTTGCAATCTGGATTCAACATCAGTACAGGTTATAAAACCACAAAGTCTTTGCTGTATGAGTGATGTGAGGTCTTTATGACTGTTACACCAGTATGACATTTGGCAGCCTGTCCAACTTCCATTTGGCAGTTTGTCTTCTTCTGGTACACTCAATGTACTGGCACCACTTCATGAAGCCCACTTTTGTTTTGAGATCTTTCAAAAAAAGAATCTAATAGGCACCCTTTGCCGTGCCATTGATTAGATGTGTAACATCACAAGTTTCCAACATATTTGGATTTACTGTGTGTGACAGTGCCAAAACAGTCTATGTAACTTATGACTTGCCTGTCTCTGGTGTTGGGATATATGCTTCAATTGGTCTTTAATGTATGCAGATCTCTTGCTGGTTGTAACCAATCATCATCATTTTTTTATTTTACACCTGATTTATGTGCCACCTCTTGAGCTGTTCCTCGCTGTTCTCTAACCACTACTGGTTTGTACCATCTAAGTGAAAGTACACAGGCAAGAAATATCCAGTCATCACACTTGTTGTAATTAGCAATATGGTAAAATCCCTTTCAGCAGTTTCACCAGATTCTAGCCAGTATCTCCCAAAACACTGTTAGATGCATGATTTTCTTGTGACACTTTTGTTTTCATTGGTATCTTTATACAATTTGAACTGTGGGAAGAAAATAATGTTGTATAGAGGTTCCTGCTTGTGATAGTGATGTCTTTTGCATAGTCTTATTGGAACCAGGGCAGTGGCTATGTCAGATATCTGGCATATCTATGAAACTATATCACATACGATCTTGAGTTTTATCATATCTATTCTATGGTAAGTAATCAAATAAATCAGTCTCAAGCAGTGTGTCAAATTTCACATTATTTCATCTAAATGTTTTTCGACACAAGATAAAATTTAACTGAAGTATTGCTGTCAGATGAGATAAAAATGTAACTCTAATGTGATTTCAGTAAGCACTGGTTACCTAAAGAAACTCTGGCATTGACAAATCTTTCTGGTTTTAGTTTGACATCATATTTTGGCAGGAGAACCTCTCCTCATGAAGAAACAAGCACACTTGTTAGCAAAAGTATTTAACACCTAACAGCTACAATCAACTGAAAATGTTTGTACATAACTCAAGGTGGAAAACAGAGCACACACATCAGCAAGTTGGAAAATTAGCTTAACTGATTCAAAAGATGTTTCACTATTGACTTCACTGACAACTGTGAAGTTAAGCAATGTCATGAAAATTATTAAGGCAAGTAAAGTAGTGAATACTTTTAACTGGGTGATGTATTTGGAGAACAGATTTTTTCCATTTTCTTTCAAAAGAGAACAGCACCTGGTAATGAGCCGGCTCAAGTGAGCCAAAAATATCAATGTGGATCTGGACTGTCAGAGGAGGGAACAGGAATCAAGAGTAGAGAGGCACGTGCCAAGGCGACAGTGTTATGGATGATCAGAAAAATGTAATAAGGAATGCTGGAGATAGCAACTTACATTGACTGAAATAGTATGTTTCTTCGAGTGTGATACTCTGACATAACATAAATTTATGGTGCTATAATTATGCTATTCAAATATTAATCTCATCTAACTGTGGAAAATAGTAACATTATTCTATGTGTGAAAGTATTTCTGTTTGACTGTTCCAGCTTTCCCATGGCATAATTTGCTACATTTTTGAATATAGTTAGGTTGTATTAAATGAAGAGTGCCTTATTCCAATACGATAATTTCAGCTAGGTAAGGATGAAGTGTACAAATGACACCAGTGCTGTTGAAATGGAAACAATAACAATAAAAGGGTGATACCTGTATCAGTAGTAACTGTAAGTTATTCAGTTTATAACTTTCAGTGAATATGAGCATACTGGGTATTGTGACTATGTTCAATGTGAAAACTAAAAACTTGTATGTGCAAAAGTATAGTTCCTACACTGAAAGTGAAGTAAAAATACTCCCAGGTGGTCAATGTTCGTTGCTTAGTTAATGATGAATGCCTATAGAGAGAATATGAGAGTTTAATTCCATTTATGGTGGTGGAACTCGGCATTTGGGTTTGGTATCTGGCAATTCAGTTTACTTTTATTGTTGCCAAGATCAAGTTTTTCTGATACAACCTTCAACACACATTTTTTCAAATGTACTGAAACAGTCAGTGGCTCAAATCATGGAGTAATAACAGTCATATATTATCAGAAATTTAAACCAATAACTCTGCTTCCCTATTTCTCCTTCCAGCTAATCAGGAATAAATTTTAGTAACTAAGAATTAAGATCCACGTATTCTATTTGATTAAATGCATTTCAGATTAAATTATTAAGAACACATTATTAATAAATCAGTCTCCTATTTTTACATTGTTCAAGTTAGTAAGCATGAAATGGCTAGTTCTTCACACACAGTCCTTTCTGGGGAAGTGACTGTAGTAGAGCTTTTAGAGGAATGTCTAATGGAAACAAGAGTGACAGTGATTTTGATGATGTCAGTGATTCATTTGTAAGTAATTCAAGTGAAGTGGCGATGAAAGTCCACCATGAAGAGTTTCAAAAAATATCACACAATGAGACGTTGAATACTGCAGTGCTTATGTAAATATATTGGAATGAACGTGAACCTTCTGTTTCAATGTACACCCAAATGCACTCACCGCCCAGGTGCCAACAATTTAAAAAAGAGCACAGGGAGGCATCCTATGTCTGCATTATGTAGTACAAAAGGTTAAGAGCACAACAATGAAATTGTTTTCTTCCAATTAGCAATGTTTGTTTATAAGTCAAAATTACTACCAAAGTTGAAAGAGCACAATAAACCAAAACTAATAGAAAATGAGGCAATTTTAAGCACAATTATTCTCAATCTATGAAATTTCCTGGCAGATTACAACTGTTTGCCCGACCGAGACTCAAACTCGGCACCTTTGCCTTTTGCAGGCAAGTGTTCTACCAACTGAGCTACCCAAGCATGACTCAAGCCCCATTCTCACAGCTTTATTTCCGCCATTGCATCTCCTACCTTCCAAAATTCACAGAAGCTCTCCTGCAGGAGAGCTTCTGTGAAGTTTGGAGGGTAGGAGACAAGTAAAGCTGTGAGGATGGGGCTTGAGTCGTGCTTGGGTAGCTCATTTAGTAGAGCATTTACCATTGAAAGGCAAAGGTCTCGAGTTCAAGTCTCGGTCCGGCACACAGTTTTAATCTGTCAGGAAGTTTCATATCGACGCACACTCAGCTGCGGAGTGAAAATTTCATTCTGGGTTCTCAACCTAGTCTGCTACTGACTACAACTCATAAATGACCTGAAATTCATGAAACACATAATGGTAATGTACAATGTCATATTACCAAAACAGTTTCCTTTTTAAGAATTTATACCTTACTAGAAAGCTTAGTTGATGGAGAATCCAGGAAACTTCCTACATTTTGTCAAACTTGCTGGATTGAGGATTTATTGAAATAAGTAATACATAAATTGCATCTTAATTTGCAACTTGTGAACACAACCTATTTGTATCATAGTTGACACCAGAATTCTAATTATATTTTTACACTGCTAAATTAATTTAACAGCACTTGAAAAGTCAAATTTTTTAAAAAACTAAATTTAGAATACACTTGTCATGGAAGTGGTACAAGCACTTTCTGGTCAGATTACCTGTACATTTAATGACTGACACTGTAAAAACGAATTTATATAATTAACTGCCATTGGAGAAGTATATAATTTATTCAAAAGAATAGTTACCATCTGGTCTATTTGTAACACTAATATCGTTTTCTGGTAAATCATTGTGTAAGAAAGTCACATTGTAGTAAATGAATCAAGTCTGGGAGTAAAGTCTGAGACACTGGACATTACTGAAGCAAAAGACACTTGCAGTGTGGATGTCTTAATGTAAGGATATAAATGTTCTGTATATAGAATTGTTGTGCAATGCTACTGGATAACGCGCCGCATATTATACTGGGTAGATGTTACTGAACCGGTTAATAAACTGAAACACATGAGAAATTTTGTGGCTAGCATTTTTATTTGACAGGCAATTGTGACTTTTAAATATACTCTACACAACATTTCAGAGGAGCTGGGAAATAAACATCACATTTGCAACACTTAGGAGAGCAACACAATGAAATGTAATTACTGTAATTAATTTTGATTCATTGAGCCTTATTGCTGCAGTGGAGTTTGTCATGCAAATCTCAGTTCCGGACAAGAAAGCTGATTGAGGTTTCAAGGTGGAAGTGAAATTAACTGTGGTCCCTGAAGGCCTGGCAGGTTGGTTGGTTGGTTGATTGATTGGGGGGGGGAGGGGGGGGGGGGAGGGGACACCAAACACAGAAAGGTCATCAGTTCCATCACATCAGGGAAGGATAGGGATCGAAATCAGCCATACCCTTTCAAAGGAACCATTCCAGCATTTGCCTGAAGCAATTTAGGGAAATCACGGAAAACCTAAATCAGTATGGCAGATGTGGGTTTGAACTGTCGCCCTCCTGAAGAAGACTTGGCACACGGCTATGATGATAACCACATAAATAAAATTTAACTCAACTGCAATACAGATCTTGCATTTCACCTGAGAAATGAGATGTAATGTATACTGACTAATAGCAAATGTACCTGGCATTGTTTTTAATGAAATGTCAAAATTCATTCCCTCATTGGCTCTGAGCACTATGGGACTTAACATCCATGGTCATCAGTCCCCTAGAACTTAGAACTACTTAAACCTAACTAACCTAAGGACAGCACACAACACCCAGTCATCACGAGGCAGAGAAAATCCCTGACCCCGCCGGGAATCGAACCCGGGAACCCGGGCGTGGGAAGCGAGAACGCTACCGCACGACCACGAGCTGCGGACATTCCCTCATTCATAGTGAAAATAACAATTTCATATCCTGAAAATGCTCTTGCCACTAAGTACTTAATAATAAATATCACTCCATCAATCATTAACACCGAATACAAAGAGAAGAGCGGTCAAGAATAGAGCTTTGAGGAACATCTTATGTTATTGTTCTCTTTCTTTTGAAGGCTAATTTGCTGCATTTGGGAGATACATACTCTCTGCCTTCTATTACATAGTGTAAAGAAACTCACTATAGTGCACTTTCTGTAATATCATATTTATTTGCTGAGATGGCCCTGGCTTATCAATCATCTGAAGTTATGCTGGCTAGTTAATTCAGTCCTAGCATTGTCCCCTACACCTCTAACCTCCTCGGACCTGGAGTCCAGGTGCACCGTACCTCCTGCACTTTTCGGGACTGCCTCTCCTCATCTCGTTTGTGGAGTAGCAAGGTGTGCTTTTGACTTTTTTCCTCAGTGGAAACCTACAAGATTAATCTCATATTCTACAATAAAATTTTGATTCTTGATGGCCGCTACTTTTTCCAACATTCTTGACAGAACAGTAATAAGAGAGACAAAGAGATTTCCCACATCTTCCATTGAGCCTTTCTTTAAGAGTGGTTTTACCTTTTATATTTTTAATAAATCTAGGAAACAGTCTTGATTGTTATTTTACCCTCTGATTTAATTACCTAGGAGGTTAACCCATCTCAACTCACAGAGCCTCATCATCATCATCATCATCATCATCATCATCATAGTGATAATACAATATTTTTGCCCACAGACAAAACGTTTCTGAACTTTGTGAATCACAAAAACTTTTAACAAGCCCAAGGGATATACCTTTTATGGTAATCTAGGGGTGTATGTCAGCAGTAATTTCTTGTTCTATCCCACTTTATTTTCATCTGTTTAACATTATTTTCATGAAGACCAAAACAATGATTTTTCTGTCACTGTGATATTTGTGGAAATAGTTTTTATTATAAATACCATTATGCTTGTAGTAATCCAACAAGGTGTTTTTTTTTTAAATATAAGTGAAATACAAAATGATAATCACATCTATAATGCTGCATACTTAATTTTCCTTCTGGAATTGTTAATTGGCTCTCATGTTTCTTTAACCAAGGAACACACAAAATATTTAATGTTTTTTAACTGTAACTGTGGCTGTTGCATGTTTTATAATACATAAATGATCATTCAGCTCATGAGAAGTCATATGTGAACTCTGAGTAGCACAGAATCAAAGGCATCTTTCATGGGTTTCTAAGGGACTTTGGTCACATCTCCAAAATTAATAATCCAAGCATATTTCACTCATACAGATGTGGGGGGACACTGGGGATATCATTCCAGACACACTCTTGCCCATCACCATGCCAACCAATTTCACTGTATGTAGACAGAATTCCTAAAAGCACAAGGACTAGCTTAATTTTATAAGTATATCTCCTTTGGCTTAAAGCAATTTCACACTCCTGAAATTACAGCCTTGGACATTACAATGGCTTTTTCTACCTCACACTGCGACTAACCAGCTCTCATACTACCAGTGGCTCTGCATGTGACACTAACAGGGCATTGCAGCACCTTTGCTTTACACCTAAGTGTGCAGTAGCCCTTAACAGCAAGGAGTCTTGACTTCAGATTCCTTAGCAAGCTGCAGATATCAATCACATGTGTAAGTGAGCATAATGTCTATTCGTACTTTCTTCGTATCAACCCCAAATAGCTGTACTCAGAGCTGGTACAAATGAAGTGTCATCTCCAGGATGTATCAGAACATTTTTAGCACTGCATGTGTTTCTATATTTTGCTTTATAGTCCTGTATAATATGACAACAACAACAACAACAACAACTACTACTACTACTACTACTACTACTACTACTACACCATAATACAAAAGTTATCACATTGACAATAACAGAAAATCAAAATCAAAGTCAATAATATTTGAAACTGTTAAGTTTTAATATACCGTAATAGTATCATTTGATGTTGTTGGTAGCTCTGAAGGAACGGTGTTCATAAGTGCCAGTGTAAGGTCACCCATTAATTGTGGCATGTCTTGCTCTAATGGTGCGCTTGTAGTATCTGGCGGTGTCCACTGACCAACTTTCTCATTGCCTTGAACATTCCACTGCTGGTCTCCAGTGGCTGTGAGTGGTGGCAGTGAAGGTGGAGGTGGTGGTGGAGTTGAAGCATCAGCCACAGGTAATTGCACATGAAGATTTTGTTGTGAATGATATGACTGATACTGTTGATTCAGTTGATGCAGATGGTTCTGATAAAGCTGTAAAAATATTGCAGCAGCAAAATGATCCAGTCAGATATATTTGGGTTTATATTAGTCACAAACATATGTGAATGCAATCCAGAGAAAAAAGTTTCTCTAAAACTGTTTAAATACTTTAAGAAATATGTTTCAAATTTATTTACTTTTCTTGAGGCTTCATTTACATATGTTCTGGTCATAATAATATCAGATTATTACATACCTTGTTGGTTTCTCTCTCTCTGAATGATTGCCCACTACATTACACAACTGAACTGAACAAATGAATCATAACCTATAGCAAAGCCACAGAGTTTAGGTGGAAACTTATGGAAAGAACATTGGGGAAAGATTTACAATGCAGACAGTGCTGATGAAAAATATTCTCTTTTCTGACACATACCTTAAGCAAGGGAAAAATTTAACAGGAAGAGAATGGGAGGGGATGGTGGGTGGGGGTGGGGGAGGTGCTCAAAGGGTAGTACATGCCCCTGAGGCGCATTTCCTGCAGATGGAAATGAACAAATAGAACACAAGAAATGCCACATATTCCTACCAAGCCTGATGCACACATGTACATGCCATGGTCCCAAGGTAATGGTACATGCACTGTACACAGCTACATCAAGCAATAGTGACGAAGCAAGTTCCTGATACTTTAAAATGGAGACTGACCAGCTCAGGGAGCCAATTTTAACATAAAATGGTACTCCAGGATAGCCAGGGATTAGTGTTGGGTTCACAACCTATTATGTAAAAATCAAGTTTTATGAAATCAAACAAAGAAATAGATAGTCTGACCTGTTTATGATGAACTGGATGTTAAAGCTATTGAAGAGGTGAGATTTTTAGGTAAAGGGACAATGGAGAAGAAGATTATTGATTGATATTGGTTCTATTGTAAATAAGAAAAAAAATCTTCTGATGGACTTCTAGGCAAAGTCACACAGACTATGCAGATTGAGAATCAGAGTGAAATTCTTCAACTATAGTCTCATAAGTGTTCCTGTCCTTCCAGCTGAAGAGATCAGAGAAGAAGAGGAGGACATTATTTCATGGTGAATTAGATGAAGTATACAGTGTGTGTCCAGGAGCAGCCTGCAGAATAACTTTTTAAGACGTGAATGCTAAAACTGGAAAAGATAGTGAGTATGAGTTCTGCATTGGAAAATACAACCTACATGATAACTTGAATGACAATGATATTAGTCTTTTACACTTTGCTTCCTTGGCAAATATGATAGTGGATAGTACAATTTTTAATCACAAAGATATACACATTATGACATGGAAATCTCCAGATGGAAATACCTTCAACCAAACTGACCATCTCTTGATATATGCAAGATATCTGTCTAACCTAATGTGTGTTACAAGCTATAGGGGTGCTAATGCAGACTCTGAACACTACCTTGTAATTGCAACAATCAGAAGCCAAAACTCCACTGCAAGGAAGCTATGTGGATCTCAAGCAAGACATTTCCATATTGAAACAGCACCCAAGATTTTCTGACGTACTCGAGAGAAAACTGGCACTTTCCCAACAGTGAGAGAATTGAGGAAATATGGAAGCATCTAAATCATGGTTTACAAATTTTTGTGACAAATGTCCAGTAAGAGTAGATCATGCCACATAAAAACAATGTAAGTAGTGATGTGAAGTGCATTAAACATGTAAGTTATGTTAAATCAAAGTAAGATAACAAGAAAATCGGCACCTTATTTGTCAAGTCTGGAAAAGTTGAAAGTGACATAATGAGGGCCAAATATCTGTTTACTTCCTTTTTGGTGAAACACAATGTGCCCTTAAGTGTGGCTGGTCATCTGGTGTTTGATCTAAGAATATGGTTCTCACATCAGAAGTAGCAAGGAAATATAGCTATGACCACATGAAAATGACATGCATAGTAAATAAAATGCCAAAAATGCATAGTCTAAATAATAATAATAATTATAATTTTATTGTCTTTAAGCCATTACAGCAATAGACAAAGTCATACACATAATACAACACAGTACATGCTATAAAAGAACAGAATTGTTATTAACGTTACAGTTTAATATCACAGGCCATGAAATCCTTTATATTGTAGAATGGGTTTACAACCAACCAGCCATAAAGTGTTTGTTTGTATTGTTGCTCTGGTAAATTTTGTATAGATTGTGGTAGTTTGTTAAATAATTTGTGGCCCATGAGTTCACAACTGTTTACTGATTTTGACAGTCTGTGGTAGGGCGTATAGATACAATAGATACAGCTGTTTGCCCTAGTGTTGTAACGATGTATATTTGCCCTGCGCTTTACTTTAGGTAAGTTCTTTTTTGAGTAGATTAAAACATAATAAATATATAGGTTTATTACTGTCATGATTTTCTTGTTGAGTAAACGAAGGTTTACAATGAGCCTTGTATGGTGAGCCTGTAATTATTCCAATAGCTTTCTTTTGCAGCAATAGTACATCATGCACACAAGTGGAGTTTCCCCAGAAAATAATACCATAGGATATGATGCTTTGGAAAAATGAGTAATAAGATACTCTAACATAATTTTTAGGTACACAGTGCATTAATCACCTTAACAAATAGATTACCCTAGACAATTTACCACTAATATACTTAATATGTGGATTCCAAGAAAGTTTATCATCCAAATATACTCCCAAAAATTTAACACAACTAGGATCATCTGATGGAAACTTCTCTTTTAAACTAAATACCATCTGCTGGGTTTTGCTTTCATTAAGCAAGAACCCATTTGCTTTAAACCAGAGTGAAGCTTGCTCAATTGTCTCTGTAACACATGTTTTAAGGCTATAAAGATCATCACTGCCGTTCAGAAACGTTGTGTCATCAGCATAGAGTACTGTTCTGGATTTAATAAATGATATCAGGTCATTTATCATTATTAGGAAAAGGAAAGGGCCCAGCACAGATCCCCGCGGAACACCTACCTTAACTTGTTCTATACTGGACATTTCTTTCCCAACACAGACGGCTTGCTTACGGTTTTTTTAAATATGATCTTAATAGCTTAAGGCTGTTACCTTTAACACCATAAAAGTCCATTTTTTCGAGTAGTAGTTTATGTTCTACACAGTCAAAGGCTTTGCTTAGGTCACAAAAAGTCACTTGAGCAAAGCATTTATCTTCAAATACTTGTTGAATGTATTTAACAACATTGTCTATGGCATCAATGGTTGACAGGTTTTTCCTAAAGCCGTACAGTGATCCACTTATTAATCTTATGTTATCAAAGTAAACAGATAATTGTTGGTAAATTATGCATTCTAGAACTTTTGAAAACACTGGGACTATGGATATTGGCCTGTAACTTGAGACAGAATTTTTATCTCCTTTTTTTATATACTGGAACTACCCTAGACAGTTTAAGCTCACCAGGGAAAAAACCCTCCAGTATACACTTGTTTATACAATATGTTAGGGGTACACTATACAGTCTATTACTTTCTTCAGCATTTTACAGGACAGGTCATATATGTCTACACTGTCTGATGATTTTAATTGCTTCTCTATTCTTAACACGAAACTAGGTGAGACCTCAGAAAAATTGAAAGTACTTGTGTTTGTTGATGACCTAGCAACATTATTTGACAGTAACTGTGATGAGCTGATTTCGGGTTTAATTATAGCACTTTCTACTTCCTCAACTGATTTAATAAAAAAGTCATTAAATTCCTGGGGAGAGATACTAATTTTGTCACTTCTTTTATCTTTGGCGACACTATTTATTAGTGTCCATGCTGCTTTGCACTTATTGGTGGATTTCTCAATACTTCTGAGATTGTGTGCTTGTTTGGCTTCCACAATTGCTTTTTTGTACTCATTCCTAGATCTAACATAGGCTAATTTAGCATGGTTGGTTTTCAGATTTCTATAAATATTGTACAACAATATACTTGATTTTTCATAGTAGACAGCTGTTTTGTATACCAAGTATTTTGTCTATTTGGAACTTTTGCTTTTAGGACTCTGTCAGTTAATTTGCATTTTTTTATTGGAATGCTGTCATTAAAGTGTCCCAAAAATGCTTTAAGAAACCTATCGAATAGTAGCTTTGCTGACAGAAAATTGCTTAGAGTATAATGTATGTCATCATAACACACGCCCAACCAATCTCTGTTACAAAGGGACCTATCAATTTTCTCATCTGTGACTGGTCGAGTGACCACAACTTCTGAGACAGGCTTATTTACGTTACTCTTATCAAGAGGGAACCTACTTGTATAATTTAAAGATACTGAATCATGATCAGAATATGGAAATACTGTCACAAAACATGATTCTTCTGTTGTTTTAAAATTTACAAAAATATTGTCAAGACATGCGTGTTCTCTTGTAGGCTTGTTATTGACTGAATGTAAGTTGCACTGTCTTAGTAGATTTTGGAGTTCGGTGACAGTTCGTTTTTGTGTAGTAACATCGAATTCAGCATTCACATCTCCACCTATCACAATATCATAATGTATCCATCTAGTACCTGTAAGTACATGTAACAGCAGGTCCAGTTTTTCTAAAAATACATTGGTTACACCCTTAGGTGACCTGTACAGGGAAATTACAACTAACTTAAAACTGTCTATTACTACACCAGCAGCTTCAAAGTTTTGTTCATCACGCAGAAAATCTAGATCTAATCTATTGACTGTGCCGCTAAGTGACTTGTTAGCATAGATTGCCACACCACCTCTTAAATGCAATTTTCTGCAGTAGCTACTGGCTAGATTATAATTATCAAATTTAATAAATGTAAGTTCACTCTCATTAGCCCAGTGTTCACTTAAACAAAAGATATCAAACTTATTTTCTAATCCAAAGTCATTGACAATAAATTCTTTATACCTTACTCCTTCAATGTTAAGATAACAGACCATAAAATCAAACCTTTCTTTCTTTACAGATGCACAATTTTGCTGAGAGGCTATTAAATCTCTGGCACTATTTATCTTATGAACTTCTTCCCCTTGCTGCCTTCTACTAAAAAAAAAAACATTTAGACATAATGGAGGTACAGTTTTCCGTTTGCCCACTACGCTTTATACTGCTTCTACTCTTGGAGGTCTCCTCTTCTTCTTGTTCATGACATGATCTCAGTGGCTGGGTTCCCACTGCAAGTGGTTCAAATGTTGCTGAAGAATGGACAGCTGGATCGCCTGTTGGTACACTTTTTGCTGAATATGCTGCCACCTTTGCCGTTTCTATTATCTTAGTTCCAGAATGGGGTGTTCTACCTCTTGTAAGAGTAGTTACAACTTCTTCTCTCCCAACACATTCTTTTGTAATCAGTGATACCTGATGTGTTACTGCTGCAACTGGAGTACATGGTAAGGAAGATACTTTGCAGGTGTCCTTTACCAGTGGTAGTGTAATAGGATCACTTTTCTTACATCTAGGAGAAACACTATCCACTAACATTTTGATCTTTTGACTGAGTAGCGATTTGCCCCATTTCTTTAAATGCATTCCATGTGTTGTGAAGTGCTGTCTTTCAAGATCGTCAGTGCTCAGGAAAAAAGCATTTGAAGGGGTCTTGCAGATCTTTTTATACACCCTGTTTGCTTTTTGGATTTCTCTGTTCACACAAGAAGATTCAGTAAGGTCATGTCTGTGTGGTACGCCTACAACAATAACTTTTTGATCCTCTGTTGTACATAGCGCATCTCTTAGCGCTCTGCTTGCCACTATCAGTTCATTCTTATACACATCGTTTGCGCCGCCCAATATTACAATGCATTAACTTTGTGTCACGTAATTATTGTTTTTATAGTCTTTCAAAACTTCTTTTCGGCCTGCTCCAGCTTTCACAACACTTGTAATATCGAGATCCTGCTGGAAACGAAGAATTCCTGCAATTCCTCTTCCGTGGCTGTCAGCAAGCAAAACTGCAGGCCTACTTAAGTTTTTAGGAATCACTTTGTTTGCAACATCAAGACAGTTACGTTTTACTGACTTACTACACTTTGTAAATTTCCTGCCTGCCGATTCTGATTCATAGTCTTGGTGTGAGTTGCTTGTTTCAACATTTTTAAGTTCACAATCCGTAATAAGATGTTGAAATCGATTTCTTAACGGAACTTTTAACTTACTGGAAACAAATTTTGGTTTTGCACATTTCTTTGGTTCACTGTACTCCTGAAGTTGACCGAGTTCTTTATGTAATGTGTCAGATAGGCTTTTAATAATGTTTTCCAACAACAGAGCATGTTCTCTTGTGGCTTTCAGTTCTTTCTGCAGTGATTTGAGTTATATGATTTCATGATTTGCACATATGCAACACTGAACAAATTCTAATGCCACTTGATATGATTTTGTCACATAACTTGCACCTTATAGATGCTAAATACTCGCAATTTATACACCGATTTACTGCCACATCTATATGCACCGCCATCTTACTCACAGTTATTAAGTGCCTTCAGAACAGACCATTTTCTTTAGCAATGGTTGAAAGCAATGATGTGGATGGCAATTTGTATCCTACTGTAGTTACATTCTATAATATTCTGCTGGAAAAAGTGGTGAGCACATTGTTATCCATACCAGCTTTAGATGGAGACTCAACAGGGCAAAACACAGGTAACCTGAAGTTATCACAGCTGAATTATCTTAACATACCAATTGAAAACTGTGTGGCTTTCTGCTCTGACAATGCTCCTGTTATGATAGACTACAAAAAATGGGGTTTCAGTAGTTCTGAAGGAAGTTCAACCAGGTACTGGAATCATAGGTTGCATTTGCCATCTGATAAATCTAGCATCTGAAAAAGGTGCTGGAAGATTACCACTTAAAGTGGATGAGGTCCTTAGAGAGAAGTGTCAGAAGAAAAGAATGCCTCAAGAAATTTCACAACTTGCACAATAAAGAGGCAAAGAAAAATGTTAAGCATGTATGTACTAGGTGGTTATCTTAAGGCAGATGTTTAGATAGACCACTGGACCAGTGGGATGGGCTTATTCCTTTCTCCAAGGAGGAAGTAATAATATGTACCCAAAACACTTCCACACCCACATATCATACAAAACTCAAAATTTTCTCCCTTTCATGATTTTAGGAGGACAGAAAATCAACAGAATATGATTCTTTATATGTCTGGAAGTGCTGTTTCTTGTTGGATTTATTCATGAATCCTACAATAGGAATATAGGATATGAAAATGTCCAAGAACAAATGTCTTCACTTCACTGAAACATGTGAAAGCACACAAAGTCTTAAACTGATTGTACAGATGTAGGGTGATTATTGAATGTTAATGTTCAGTAAATCCGTAAAATGCTGCAACTTGCATAAATTTTACAGATAAACTGTATGACTTGGCAGGTTTGTATGTGATATTCCATGTTATGTTCCTACAAACACTTACACCAAGGTATTTGTATAAGTTGATTAATTCCAACTGCGACTCATAGATGTTATTGGATACTACATTTTTTTTCGTCTTGTGACTTGCACAATCGTACAATTCTGAGCATTTAAAGCAAGTTTCCCATCTTTGCATCACTTTGAAATCTTATCAAAATCTGACTGAAGATTTTTGCAGATTCTTTCAGGCAGTACTTCATTATAAGTTACTATACTTCAGAGGTTACTATTTATGTTGTGCACAGTGTCATTAATTACAACATGAAAGCAAGGGTCCAAACACATTTCCTGTGGTGCACCCAATGTTACTTGTACATCGATTGATGACTCTCCTTTCCAGGTAAATTTCTAAACTACATCTGAAGAAATGTAGAAGTTTATGGAACAGCAAGAAAAGAAGACACTTGCAAATTTCAGTGTTTTAATACACACACATGTGCCTAAATAAGTACCAGCTTTTAGTAATATGGTGGTTCAAGAATCATGTTAGTCATTTTATTTCTGAAACTAATGTCTGTGTTGTTGGCTTAGGTGCTACAGTATCTGCTTGACTACAACTAATGCAGCTTTTATCATTGTAACTATTATTCACAGCTGTAATGCTTGCTGCCCTATGAGGGAGTTGTTGGCCAGTTGTTGCAGTGTCTATGTGTTCGTTGAAGCTGTTATCGAGAACTCAGTTTCAGTTCTTTCACAAGTTTGTGCTGAATTGGTGTATTTTATTTTTGTGTGGAATAAAGGTTTTGCTTTTTTGATGAAACGCTGCTGGGTTTTACAATTTTTGCAGTAACTGAGTATTTACTCATCGGTATAGCTTGTTTATGAATTAGGAACAGGACTGGTCTTCCTTGCACAAGGTAGTTTAAGCCTATGTTTTAGCCATCTTTTGTCACTCCTCATCCTCATCCTCACCCTCACCCTCACCTCAGTTTTCTGTAGAAGATTATTCCTGTCTTTCATGTTTAGTGCCAAATTCCTCCAATTCTGAAATCCAAACAAAAGTTTAAAAAAGGCATGAACAAAAAGAACTAGAAAAATCATAACAGCTGAAAGAGATGAATGAGGTCAGGAGCTTTACATCAAAAGTTACATAACAGCCAAAAGGAGTTCCAGCTTACGAGAAATTTATGCAGTAATACAGATGGTTCCATCTTGAATGGTGATGAATCAATATGTGAACCATGGATTTAACACTTTGGCCAACTGCTGAATGAGGGTTTAGCTGAGAACCAAGGAATCTTACCATCTGTACACAAGGAACTCAGAAACAGAGGAACCAGCACCAAATGCTGAGGAAATGGAGGCAGCCACTACGAAGGTGAAGAATAATATGGGGCCCAGGGATGGATTTAATACAAACAGAACTGGTGCAAAAGGCAGGAGAGGAATTTTTCAAACATTTTCACAAGCTGTAATTAATATTTTGATAGAGTAAAGTATTCCTGATGGAAGGAACAGAGGTATTCTCAACAGACAAGAAAGACGGTGTCATGATGTGCTCTAGCTATACAGGGATTTGCCTATTCTACGAGGGTTGTTTTCTAAGTAAGGGCCGTTCGCGCGTATAGTCCCGTAGTTCATGCGGACGCCGCAACAAGCCACCACGCCACTTGCTGGTATCCTTCCCGTTCACACTGATGCAAGTTGCAGCTCTGTAGCTGATGTGTACACATCGCTGTGCTACTTTATAATGTTTACGATTACTGAATCGCCCGCCGCGTGTGAGATATGGTCAGTGATACGTTTTTTGACCGCAAGAAGCCTATCAGCTGCAGAAATTCATCGTCAGTTAACAGAAGTTTATGGCTTGAATGCAATGAGTGAAGGTAAAGTGCGTCAATGGGCTAAAGAGTTTAAAAATGGCCGTCAAAACGTCCATGACGAAGAACGCTCAGGCCGGCCCTCTGTGATCACTGATGATTTGGTGGCTGCAGTCGAAACAAAGATTTGTGAGGTCAGAAGATTCACAATTTCCACTCTTTCTTTGGAATTTCTACAAGTTTCAAGATTGGTTTTGTACAAAATTGTATCTGAAAACCTAAACTTTAAGAAACTGTGTTCTCGGTGGGTACCCAGACTCCTCACAGAGGACCACAAAGGGAAGAGATTTGCCACTTCATTGGACTTTTTGATTCATTACAAGGAAGAAGGGGATGACATGTTGAGTCAAATTGTCACTGGAGATGAAACATGGGTATCCCATATCACTCCTGAAAGCAAGCGACAATCGATGGAATGGCGACACACAACCTCACCTGTCAAGGTCAAAGCCAAACAGACACTGTCAAAGCGCAAGATTATGGCAACTGTGTTCTGGGACCGGCGCGGTGTTTTGCTAGTGGACTTTATGCCACGAGGAACGACAATCAACTCAGATGCCTACTGTGCAACTCTAAAGAAGCTCCGCAGAGCAATTCAAAACAAAAGGTGTGGCATGTTGACAAAAGGAGTTTTGCTCCCGCACGATAACGCTAGACCTCACACCTCTCAAAAGACTCGGGATTTGATTGATTGTTTTGGCTGGGAAGTTTTGGACCATGCACCATACAGCCCCGACCTTGCTCCTAGCGATTTTCACCTTTTCTGGTACCTGAAACACCATCTTGGCGGGCAGCGCTTCAATGACGAAAGCGGCCGTGAACTCTTGGCTGTCGGAGCAGGCGGCTGAATTCTTTGAAGAGGGAATTAAAAACTTAGTTGTACGGTATGACAAGTGCTTAAATAAACAAGGCAACTATGTAGAAAAATAGGTAAGTGTAGAATCAGAAAATAAAAGATTTTTTTACAAAAGTATTTGTATCTTTTTTTAAAAATAAAAACGGCCCTTACTTAAAAAACAACCCTCGTATGTTGCATATAAAATATTATCCAACATACCCTATAGTAGGCTTTCACTCTACATTGAAAATGCTGTTGGTGACTTATCAATATGGATTTTGTCAAGGAATATCTGCTGTTGACCAGATCTTCATGATATAGTAGATACTAGAAAATTATAAGGGATTTGGTATTGATACACATCACCTCCTTATAGACTTCATGTCAGACTATGAAAGTATTGACAGAAGGAAGCTGTATACAGGAATGGAAGAGTTTGATATTCCTAATAAATTGATCACTTTAAGGTTGTAAGAGATGCTGGCACTAATACAAGGCAGATTATCCTGTAAAAATCAGTTCA